>NW_025779147.1:0-23194 GCF_021130785.1 Homalodisca vitripennis
CTAACAACCCACTCGAATTTCGCTGTGTGTCGCAGAGTAACGAGTTTGCGTTCCGCGGGGTCGCTACCCTCCAATGAGAGTAATCCTTACGTTAGCCCAATCGTGGCACGCGTTTTGCCGGTGTTTAACTTTGTTCTTCTGATGTTGATGAGGAACTATCGAGTTTTATTAAATTTGGCCACTCTTACCATTCGAAATTTATGGTTTGAGGTTACAAAAACTGTCAGTGACGGGCTATGTCACCATGCACAACTAAGCTTCATAATGAATTGAAATTTGGGATTATTCTCAAATATGAGAATGATAACATTAACTAAGCCAATTAAATTGTCGGTCTGGTTTACTATTCATTTAGATTTATTATTAATAGAAAAATATTATTTATTGTATTATATTATTCCCGAATTTATTATTAAATTGTAAAAGTTGATTTAAGGTTACAGGCTAGGCCTTATACCCGTTACAGATACCCCCCAAATTTTGTAGGTAATATTTGAAAATTTTCATTACAAAAATTTTATTCATTAAAACTTTTACAGTGAATGATTTAACCACTTTTGAACGCCAGCGCCCGGAGGACCGCGGCCTTACCCGTCGCCGACAGGCGTCTCAGCCGCTGTACTACCCAATACCGCCAAGGCATATAATACGTTTTAACAAACCTTTTACGTTTCCGCTCTGTGCTATCATTATTTTTTATGCTAAAATGGAACGATTTTTTTTTTTTGTTTTTCTAGCATATTGTATACGCTATCGAATAGTGTTGATTAAATAACACTACATATAAAAAAAAGTTTTCTATAATGTGATAAACGCATAAAGTAAAAATATTTTTATTTAAAAAATTAACTTTAGACTAAAATATCAGTGGTAAAAAAAAATTTTTTCTACATCGCAAACATCTTGTATTTTGTGCACTTGTCTACATATCTAAAACTATTTACAAATTTTTAGAACTCTATCGTAGAAATATTAGTGGTGTTTACAAAAGTTATTTTGAAATGTTAACATATGAAAATAATCTAATATTTCATGAGATACTTATATTAAATAAGCTTAAAAATACTTACGTGTTCTAGTAATGGAAGTTTTATCAGGTACTGATAATTGTCAATTTAAAAGTGTTTCTTCAAATGAACACAGGAAAATACACAAATAACATTTATCAAATATTAGTAAAGATGCATATTTACAAATATATACAAGCAGTTCACAATTCCTTTAGCATGTATGTTTTCGGCAAGCACAAAGGGTGAACACTTTTCTTGCAGTTTTTTTGCAAATGTACCTACTTTTCTTCCTTTTGCCACCTTGCGGCTGTGCTCAACCTACTACACACCAGAGCAAGGTCTTTCTTTTCCAACAGGTAATAGGTAATTTTTTCAATCGGGCAGCAAACCAAAGCATTTTTCCTTTGCGACAAAATATTTAGTTTGCCCTACACAAAATTTTTGTGTAAGGGCGGAGTAGGGGGTATTCCTTGCCTGTTTATTCGGTAAAGTGCCTGTCAGAGGAGTAAAGTTTTGCGTACAAATCATTGGCCCAACAGAAATGAGGTGAAAAAGTTGTCGACAAATACATGTAAACCCTTTGTGCAAGTAGCTTTACATTTCTAACAATTTCTATTACAACAGTATACCCCAAGTCCATGTTTGACACGTCCATTGCTTTGTTCTGTATCTCTTTTACCCTTGTAGCAAAAAAAAGATAAACAGTAGTGAGTAAACACTGTCGCTATAACACACGACAATTTTACTCGCCAATTATGATGGGGCTTGTTGGGCAGGTACTGTAGCAGCTGTGTGTGATGTTTAGTGCCCACTAAACTTCCGTCAATAGACAGCTGTTTATTTGGTGCATAGTAATGCTTGAATACATTGTTAGCATGGATCCACAATAGGAAGCAAATCGAGCACATGGGTCATATCCAGGCTCCTTTGGTGAAGGGCAAGTGTGTTCTCGCGTATCTAGCATATGGAAAAATTTCAGAATTGATTCGAATCTATTTTCTAGAAAACATTTTTCCGAACCAAGGTGAATTATGGGATGACTTTGTACTCCAACTATGACATCAACTCTCGTAGGCTTTTTATTCAAACCCATATTTATTACAATCAGCTAGGAAAGTTTTTATCTCAACAAAGCTGACAGGCCTCCAAGCTCGGACTTCTGCTGTGATTTCCTATTTTATGGAGGTTTTGTTGATTAAAATTTTCTAGCCATACAAGTTAGTGTAGGTCACTAATATGTTCAAAAAAGTCATAGGCTCGCGAAATAAAGATCAAAATAAGTTATGGGGGATGAATTTCGAGGAGGACATTGTTTACAGCCAGGAATTTCATTGAACTGAAAAGAATGGTTATACCCAGGGTCATTGTTTTCATCTATATTTTCCAACAGATCATCGTCGCTATTAGACTCACTGCTTGAGATGTTTTCAGGAAGGCGGGGCCGGCCAACGTGGCCGCGGCGTTGTTGTAGTTGCTGCACTATCAGATCGTCTTCAATCCTCAGATGACGAAATTACTGAACTATTTTACTGGGCCTATTGCGAGCTAATGTTCCTTGAAAATTACAACTTGTACTATGGGTAGGAGTATATCTAGGATCCAAGTCAAGTATCATCAGCTTCACTTTCTCTTACTTCAGATGACGAACTGTTTTGAAAATTGTTTATTTTACACTATCACTAAGAAATTCGTCATCATACAATAAGTTTTGTGGATTGTGTTGTCACTCACCGGCGAACGACTCATCTTGCACAAAATAATACAGATCTCTAACTTCAGAGAAAAAACTAAACAAAAAACCAAGTAGGCATCTATGAGAAAGGCGGGAACTTGGCAAATAGGTTTGTTATACACACTAGCGCACGCTCTCGGCGAGTTAGAGAAGTAAAACAAAACAGCTGAGTCAAGGTCTCAAGGACTGCCAACATTAAAATTGTTCACATATCATCTTATTTAGTCAAAAGGAAGTCAGAACAGTGGTCGACACAAACTTTTAAAAGTTCATATGTTATATTTAAAAAAATATTTTTTTTCCTGAACGTCCGATCGGCTCCGGACGTTGGCGGGTTTTGAGAACGAACCCTAGGCTGTACCGATCAGTCGGACAGTTGGCGGTTTTGGCATATAACATACCACTGGTCCGATCAACTCGGGAACGTTGGCGGTTCAACAAGGGTTAAAATAACAAAAGATATACATAATTAAACAATCCTAACTTTTTTAAACCAAAAACAAATTAAATTGAAGAAACAAAAGAATAAACAACTGTCAATTAAATCTAATTTTACAAATTTTATTCTTCATGCTTCTTGACGAACAAATTTTTTACTTAAAGTTAAATTTTGTGAAGTTTAAGTTTTGCTATTTGTCTTACAGGCTAAGTTATCACAGTTTACTCTCTTAGTTCATTTTAGACTTACAGTCATGGTGAGTTATCACAGCCTTCTATACTTATATGGGCCCAGCGCTTTATACTGTCTGGACTTCATTTAACATCACCTGTTGGAAATTGAATTTGATTATAAGTTCTTTGCCTTTCCACATTTACTTCATTTAACATCACCTTTGGAAGTTGGAATTTGATTTAAAAGGATTCTTGACATTTCCAACATTTACTTCATTTAAACATCACCATTGTGAAGTTGAATTTGATTAATAGAAGTTCTTGGCCTTTTCCACATTTTCTATTTCCTTCTTGGGAGAACAGTTTTTATTTTCATCACTTGGTTACCAAAGGTGAATTGTATTATTGCAGTGAATTGATCCAAACGCTTTTTGACTTTTCTCACATCCAATGCTTTTTAAAATGTTTTAATAATTTTTACATTCCAATTTAAACACTATTCTCATCTTTATCTGACAAAAAACTTCTATCAAACTTTATGTGTCCTTAGAACTTACTTTCAGACATAAAGAAAAGCACACCCATTGACTTTCAAAGTGTCCTTACTTGTGGTAGATTCATAAAATAACACACCATGACTTTAAAAGTGTGTCTCCAATGTCCAGTTTGCTTTGGTGCATTTATATTTGTGTGATTTGCCTTGTGGATATTCGGCCGCGACTCACTTTCACATCATTACACTAAACAAATTTTCCTAATATTTAACAAATTAAAGTTTTTTCACAAATAAGTACTTACATTATTTATTAAACATTCTTACAACTATAGTCAAAAACTAATCAACATAACATAATATATGATACCATTAATTTTTTCAAATATATAATTATTTTACTATTGTTACTAGATTAATAACTTCATTCTCAGCATTTTTCATCTTACAAATTTCTATTCATAATTAACTTAACATATTCTCTTCCCACACAGTTTTATTAAAAATTTGTTTCTCCTTTTTTTTTATAGAAAATTAATTAACACAATAAAATGGTTAAAATGTTATGTTAATTATTTATCCTTTGTAATAATCTTGCATAATTGAAATAATTTTTGTTTTGTTTATTTTAATCGAGGTTATAAACTAATCTATAACCCAGTTCTATTTTGTAGTTTATTTTTATTTACCCTTCCTTGTTACCTATTTGTTGCTACTATTTTACTTCAACGCACTATTTCTGAATAGTTATCACCTTTTAATTAATTATTACCAATTTTTTTAACTAATGAAAATTCCATTTGCAACCCCCCAGTCATAAAATATAATACAATTGTTGTCCCTTTGTTTTGAGTTTTATTTTTTTTTATATGATTAGCTGGAATTCTTTTCTCTCTCACTCATTTATTTGTATTCATTTTAATACAATATTCTTTTCCTAACTTCCTCATACCATTAAAATACCCATGTTCCGCACGAGTAAAATCCCTTTTAAGTGTCATTGCACATTTCATTATTATAAGTTGATTAAATTGATTTATTAAACCAAATATTTACTTAGCCTAATATATTGTTCCCTCTTTTAATTCATCCCCCCTCTGGAAATTAATTAAGTTTAGTACTGACTTTTGAATTTATTTTATTGGCTCAATTCTATTTCAAATACATTATCCTGTAACTCCTACTTTCCATTCCACTTTTAATTGTTCCCAACACTCTCAATTTCCACTCTATTCTCTTACTATTAATTTTATCCACTCCATTCACAATATATCCTTCACCTTTAGCCTTTGTTCAGTGTATTTTTACACTACACCCTCTATCTATCATTATCATATTAACTATTAAAACAGGCCTACTTGACCTACCTCTAATCATTTTACTTTTTGAAGAATTAATTACTTTTTATACCTGTATACCCCCCCAGTTTTGCTTTATTATTATTATTCATCTCAGTATCCCCCATGTTTACTTCATTATTATTATTATTATTTTACTCCGTACAAACAAAATAAACTAAACTCATCAGAAAAAACAATACATTACTTTCAATAAATAAATATTTTTAATTAGTCTTTTTTGTGCTTTTTACTTTTTCTCTTCTTCTTTCTTTTCTTTAGAATTTTACTGTAGTTTCAATTTTAATAGATAAACTGTGTTTTCCTTATCTTGAATGTCATTCTCCTATTTCAAATCCAATCATATTTATTAATTTGTTAGGAATCTTACACTTTTAAAACTATTTACAACAACCCAGAAAAACAATAAAGAACTGTGTGTGATTACTGTAACTTGTACTGTAAGTTTGACTTCAAATCGTCTTAGCATGAGGTATGTTTTTTTGTGTTGACCTACCCAGAAACAATAAACTGTGTGGTGATCGTGCTGTTGACCTTGTACTGTTGTCTTGAAAATCATATTTCAAGTAATGTTTTTTGTGTTAAACCACCCAGAAACCTAACTGTGGTGTGGATATGTGGTTTTTTGACATTTATTGTGTCCGATGGCCGTCAAATCGTTATCAAAAAATCCAGCCATTGCCCATTTTTATTCTGTTTTTGTAAGACTTTTTTATCTTCTCGAAAGGGAAAAAGGCTACATAATGGAATAATTAAATATCACGAAACCCATGTTGTTTTAACCCCCCCATCTTTGTTTGGAACTAAACCCAAAAGTTCGATTAAAACTTTCTTTAATTGTGTTACATTCAATGTTTCCTATCTACACCACCATTCTTTCGTTGACCTTACGAACAACATGCGTTTTCCAATTTTATTTGTGACACCCTATACGGGCACCTCATAAAAGCAGAAAGAACATTCTTAATTTTCCTTGTCATAGTTTGTCAGACACGATGTAATGTGTTTTTTACTAGAACTTCTACTCTCCTATACTTTAAAATCTAATTTGGTTTGACCCTATTATTATCTAAATTTTCTTTTCACTTTTTTCCCCTTTTGAAAACATACGTCTATCTTTGACTAATCTTATTTTACCTGGTATAGTCAGCTAACATTCTCTTTTCTCTTTGGGATAAATCTTGACAACACCCATATCCTGTATAAAAAATTCCTATTCTTTCCTTACCAAACAATTAGTTCAAATTGGGATTTCTTCCGTTGGTCCTCATGCAGCGGGATTGATTTAAAAACACTTTTTTTCCAATGAATATTTAGTACTAATGGCCCATTGTAGTATGTTTTTTTTTCTCATGCAGTCAAGTATATCCTGCATTATTTTAGTAATTTTCCTTAACTTAAACTAGCGCCTTTCCACTGGATTTGAGGCTGGATGTGCCAAAACAGAAATATGAATAGTTTTAATGTTTAAAGTCTCATTAAGGGTAGTTATACCATAAAATTACTAGTGAAACTGCAGACGCCGATGAAATCTTGGACAAAACACTAACCTATCTCACCTACCCTCAGGTATGTTATTCATTGATCAAAATTCTAATTTAGTAATACTCGGCTAGGTAGCTCTTATTGAACCGCGAATACAAACTTCCACAAATTTAGAAAACAAAATCCAAACACAACAAATATGTATTTTTACACCTTTCCTCTTCCCTACAGGACTAATTCTCCTATCAAGTCAACTCGAGATTATATCTTTCAATTTTTTAGAGAAATTATTGGTTGTGTAAAAATCCTATTGATTTTAAACAGTGAGTGTGTTTGGCACATTGACACAATTGACAAACATTTTTAACTGATTCTTTACTGAAAGTTCCATCCTAGGAAAAACACAGATAATTCACCTTAGTATTAAATAAATTTTATGTCCCCCCACAATGATCCATTATTTCAAATGTGTAAATTGAAATTAATTCTCTGATTGAATTGCTTTTGTGTATACAGACTTTAAAAACTATCACCATCATTTAAATCTTTCTTAAATGGTAAAATTTTTTTTTTTGCCCATTTATGAATAACAAAATTGATCTTTTATTTGGTTGATTCATTACCATTCCAATTTAGTAAAAATAGGCCCAAATTTTATCAATCACCTCCTTTGTTTTTCTCCTATATTTCTGAAAACATTGTTTAATCTTCCTATCGGCTAAACTTCAATTTCAATTTTATTTTGGTAATAACACATTGAGCGAATTCCTTTCAAACTGGATTTTTATAATTTTCGTCCGGTTACTCTTGAAAAGAATGTCAGCGGGGGAGGGATATATTTTGCCTTCCGACTAGATTGATATCTCAATAGTGAGATTTGTTATTCTTGTAATGCCAAAACTCCCACAATCAAAATTCTACACCATGAGATAGCCTACAGGTTTGTAAGGAAAGAGATAATGGCCTTGTGGTCTGAAATACGAACAATTAACTTGAAAAAATGCCCAATAATTATAAGATCGGAATTTTCTACAAGCCAAAGGACCACAGCCAATAATTCTTTTTCTGTTATGCTATAATTTTTCTCTGTTTGCCTAAAATGAGTCCTACTTGCTAAAACTTATCACTTCATGTTCCCCCTGATCATTTACTTTGAATAAAGAATGGCTGCTGACAACACTGATGTCTGTATGGCATCTGTACTTAAATAGAATGACCCTACTCCTCAATTTGGATGATGTAACATAACTGAGTTCTAAAAATGTTTCTTTTTATTTTCTCAAACAAGATTTTGTTTTGTCTCTATACCCTAAAACCATTTACCTTTTTTTAGGAACTCAAAATGTCACCCAAACTGACCCGTCCAAAATCTGAATAGTTTTTCTGAAATTTTCTGTAATAATTACATAAACCTAAAAAACGATTGCAGTTCTTTTTAAGTTCTTTGGGGTTGGAAAATTCTTTATCTTTTCAACCTTATCCTCATCCATCTTTACTATGAACAAAACCTAAAAAACTTTACTTCCTGTTTCAAAAATCAGATTTTTTTTTAAGTTTAAAACAGTCACTCCACACTTCATGCATAATACAGTCTTTTCAGTACCTCTATCGAGATATTCGATTTCTAAATGTTCCAAAAAAGCTTCTGGACGTAATTAGAATGTCATCAAAGTAACCAAAGTTACGAAATTACTTAAAACTCATGGCCCAAAAATTTTATTCATCGCTTTTAGTAAATCGGTGCCGTGCTTACATTCAAACCAAATGTGATAATCGCTTATAAATTGCATAATTCTTTCCGTTGAATTGTGAAAGCTACAAATTTTCTAGGAATCTTTATCGTGTTTTTGATCTGGAAAAACCCTTGCGTTAAATCTAATGTTGTAAAATATTTAACTCCCATAACATTTTTATGAAATATAATCAATCAGTTCTTTCTGTTGTACCTTTGTCCTATCCGGATAACAAGATTCGAATTTAATTTCCTACTGTCTAAGCAACAATCTAATACTCAAATCTTTTCTTTACTACACCAGACTACAGGGATTAGAAAAAGGGGTGGGGACTATTTTATTTTTTGACATCTTCTTATAATATCTTGTTTGTTTTAAGTCTTTTCTAAGTCTTCCTCTACAGTATAATTTTCTTTTACTGAACGGAACCAGGATAGGACTTGCCCAATATATGGGACTTCACTTTTAACATTCAAGCTGTTAGCCGTGTATCCTTTGACACACACCTGGTTGATCCGGGGAAAAAACTTCTTTATTTTTCAAAGAGTACCACTCTTAATAATTCTAGTTCCTTCATCCTTTTAATACTCACATTATCTGCGTACCTTTCTAATTCACTTATTCTGTCTACTAACCTCTGTTCAATTGTTTCTGAATTCAGATTCATGTTTGATCTTAGTAATTTTTTGTTCTAGGCCTATTTGATTTGATCTGTGTTCAAAAAATGGCTTTAAACTTTGCTAAAGTCTTGGTTTCTATTTCATTTTCATCTTGATACAAGGTTAATTCTGTTTTAAGATGTATTATTCTTAACCCCCACAAATTCTTCACCATTTATATACACTTAATTTAGTCTCTTAGATAAATTTCCCGTTCATGTCTTATAGCATAAAGTTATTGGGTTATTCCAAAGGTCTTAAGTTACAGCCTCTATGATGTGCTGAAAAAAGTCACAACCAAGTCATCAAACTCAATTTTTAGTCCACTTGAAACGAATTAAAAAATGTTATTGGTGACAACCTGTTTCTCCCAATATTTACCCTCATAGTCTATAATTTTGATACATTTTATTCTTTTGGACCTGACTCCTTGTAAACACCTAACAATTGACAGATTACTTAAACAGGTAGCTCTGGAACTGTTGGTTACCCCAACTTGATTTTTTTATTTTCTTATAGGAATTCATTCTTGGACATTATACATGCTTGACTCACCTGAAGTCTACTAAAAACACTTGTATTTTAACCCCTCCATATTAACCAATATCAATTTCTGGTAAAAGGACCTGAAACACCTATCACCGCATTTACTCCATACATTTGTAGTTGCTTTCATCTAAAAAATCATCCCGCTATATTTTGATCCATAATGAAATGTTGATTCTGGTTACTTTGCACAACCCCTTTCAACTTTTCATATGTAGTTTGATTGGAAAAACTCATCAATGCTTTCTTTTAAAAGTTTTCCAAACCTCCATCAATTATTCAAGGATGAACCAAATCCAGACAAATGTAATTTTCCCCCAAATGTTGAGTCTTTGTTCAAAAATATTTTTAATTACACCCTTAACTCCATCTGTGATCGTGAACAAAGAGTGTGGCTGTTGACATGATTAATCTTCGATTTCGTATCCCCCATTGTCTAATGCCCGTATGAGGACCTGTTAAAAATCTTTAACCTTTCCTACTGATATCAATTGTCTTTAGCACACTTTCGGGAATTGGAGGTAGGAGTCAAAAATGATTAATTTCTTATTTACAATTTATTAGGTATTCAAACTAAAATTCTTTTCATGTCGAGTTTTCATTTGCTCAAGTGAAATTTTTTTATTTTATTTTTTTAGAATGTCATTTGTACCAATAAAAATTCATTAGGTTTTCAGATAAAACTTGATGAATGTATTTTTACCTGCTCATACTAAATTGTTTAATCGTTTGGACCACCCCCACACAAAGTCCCTATTGATGTTCTACCACCAGGGGTTTTAAACTGTGATCCATTTGCAAAAAAGTTTTGTTTCTTTGATACGTCTACAAAATACTGACTAGCCGCTCACTAAATTCAATTTCAAAGTGTGTTTTATTTTTGGTCTTTCGTTCAACAATTTAAGTTCAGAGTTATTTCTTCCCCTGCGAATTGTTGCTTTTTTTAGTTGTCTAATCTTGAACCATTTTTCAATTTCCCTAGGCCCATCAAAGTTTTCTGAATTGTTCACTATAGTTGTGTCCCCCCCGGTTTATATTTGGTCTCACCCTGTAATTTCCCCTACCTCGAAATTGCTTCTGAAAACCCTCGGTGTCTGTTGTACTCCCCTGATTATTGTTTCACCGATTCCTTTCCAATAATGATTCCCAATTATGTGCTGATTGGGCCCTACCAATTGTTGGTATGTGAGGAACAATTGTGTGCGTATTTACTGCCCTGTTCTCATGATTTGGCCTATACTGCTGTCCTATGGGTACTGTCATGTAAAGTTTTGTGTTGGCCCTTCCTGTGTATGTTTTTTGTCTATTTCACATTTTCATGATTAGTGTTGTATGTATCACCTGTGAAAACTTTCTTTTCTTGAAAGGCTTTACATAACTGAGCTGATTATTTAATATTATTCTAGTTCTTCCCTACCAGCTAAGGGATTGTAGGAAATTGCCAAGGGACTGGCAACTTATGTTGTGGCGGCAAAATGTCGAAAAATAAAGCCAAACAAACGTAAGGTTATCCAGTCTGGTTGTCCTAATTCTTTGACTATGTCAAAATACCCAAGCACATAGTTTGTCAAATCGGGTTTTACCTTCACAAAAAATTCCCATTACCCATCAATTTGTTTTCAAAATCTTTTTGTTTAGTATATGCCCCAGAATCTCTTTTTGGAAAATCATTTTTAAATTGTTCTAAAACTCTCCCATTTGTCAAATGTTTCTCCGAGGCCCACTCAGAAGAGATGCTTCCCCCTTCAAGTATTTTACATATATACAAAAGTTTTGGCCTTTCCCAGTGTTCTTGATTACTATTAGTAAATTTTTTTCAGCCAAATTTTAAAAAAATTCATTAGGGTGAGTCCGATCATTCTACCCTCATCAAAACTCGGTTTCCAAAATAGAGTTCCGCCATAATATTACAAAGACGGTTGGTTGATTAAAGGCACCGCCTACCCCTCCATTTTTACGCTCTTTCACCAGTGGTCTGAACTTTGTTCGGATCTCAACTAGTAGGTCTTGCATTTTCTCTTTCTAAATTTAATTTAGATTCTTCCCAGTTTAGGCCTACCTTAAGTAAATTTTTCACTCAATTCCCTACATAATCTTTTATGCTCAGTATCTCCGTTCGCATGTGTATCGATTTTTATTTACTATCTCATCATACCCGAGAAACTAATCTGGTGAAAACCTCTTGATCTGAATTTTTGATTGACTTTTAGCAATTTTTTAGTTTCTCTAACTTCTTCCCCACAACTTTTAATTCTCTCCTTCAATTTGCACTTTTGAACGTTCATCTCAATTTTTGTGTCTTTAAATTTTTGTTTCAATTTGTGTCATGGCCCGTTTGAACGTTCATCCATTTTGCTATAACTATCTTCGGTGGTTTTTACGGTCATCCTTCTTGCTTTATAAATAATCGGTTTTTTACCTCAAATCCATCTTGTTATTTTAACCCATCAAATTTGTCATTGAGGTTGTTGTCATCAAAAAACAACAATTGCTGGAAATGCTATCTAGTTCTAATCTAGGGCCTACACATCGGTCTTCAACATTATGTCGCCATTAGCTAAAGAGTCCTGTCTGATCTAGGCCTATTAGCTAGTTTCCGCGAGCGTCCATCTCACTTACTAATGTGCCGAATTGTCCCCCCCCCCCCCCCCCCCCCCCCCCCTTTTCTCCTAAGTTTCTTGATCCATCATTTTTTAATGTTTTGATAATTAGTCTATTTCAAATTAGAAAACCCTTCTACACAATTATTAAGCTACACCACTTTTAGACTGCCCCACGTTGCTGGGTGACCATTTTGTAACGGTATATACCGTTATCATTAAAATAAAATTGTAACAAGATAGGTTTTGTGAAAAAATATATTAGCTTTAGGACTCTTTGTCTCTACAGCGGTGCGTTTTACATATTGGGGTGCGGCGTAGGGCAGCTATGTGTGTGTAAAATGAAAATAAAATTTTGATTAGAAACAAATTTGTAGGATTCTATTGAATAAAAACTAATACTAATGAAACATGGATTTTGATGATTGGAAATGAAATTAATGGCTATGCTTAAAATAACATCCTACAACACAAAAATCCAATTAGCCTTGAAATAATTAACTTAGAAAATTACCCCTACTCCCTAGCAGTTAAAATTTAGAGTCTGATTAGTTAAAAAATGTTGATCAAAAAGGTTTAAATACTCTTAAACATATACACCAAATCCCATGATGGCGACACTGGCGGTCCTCACAGATAATGTAAAATAAAATTTAAGATTTGGATCACATTGAAAAAAGACTGATTAATAATTGATAAAATTTTGAAAACTTTCACAACGTTACTATATTCATCTAAGAGGTCGACGGAAGGAAGACTCTCTCTTTCCCAAACTCCGCGTCAGTAGCGCAAGAGAGGGAAACAGTATGATACCCTTCAAAACGGGAAAATTTTCGTTTTTTCTGGTCGATAAAATTGATCCGCTTTTACCTCTGGCTAACAAACCCACTCGAATTCGGAGTGCGCAGAGAACGAGTTTGCGTTCCCGCAGGGGGAGACTCGCTACCCTCCAATGAGAGTAATCCTTACGTTAGCCAATCGTAGGCAGCGCGTTTTGCCGCCGCGTTGTTTACCTTTGTTCTTTGATGTTGCACTGAGGAACTAGTCGAGTTTTATTAAATATGGCCAACTTTACCATTCGATATTTATGTTTGAGGTCTACAAAATCCTGTCAGTGGACGCGGCTATGTCACACCATGCACAAACTAAGCTTCATAATGAATTGAAATTTGATTATTCTTCAAAATACTGAAGAATGATAACATTAACTAAGCAATTAAAATTGGTCGAGTCTGGATTCCTATTCATTTAGTTTTATTATTAATAGAAAAAATATTAAGTTTTAATTTTTTCCAAATTTTTAAAATTTTTTAAAATTGTTTAAACGGTCCATACCCTTAAATAAAAAAACCTATTTTAAAGATAAAGTTAAAAAAATTTTCCCTTAGAAAAAAGAATATAAAAACAATTCCTCCATACCAAAAACCAAAAAGTTTTTTTCACATCATTTCCATTTTGGTAATTTGTTAAAAATTAAAAAATTATTTTTAATAAAAAGTATTTTATTAACGTTAAAAAAAAATTTTTGAATTTTTATTGTTTAAAAGTTGTAAAGTTTTGGTCCTTTTTGTGGAATTTTTTAAATAAAATTCTTTTTCAATTTTAATTTTTTTTAAAATTTTTTTTTTTTTCCTAAAAGTTTTTATTGTTAATTATTTTAGTTTTTTTAAAAAATTGTTTATTTTTTCAGAAAAAAAAAATTTAAATTCCTTGCTATTATTTTTTAAGGGGTTTTAAAAATTGGTTTTCCCCATTGATCCCCTTTAAATTCCCGAAAAGGGGCCTGTTTCCCCCTTTTTAAAAGGGGGTCTTTTAAAATTTTGGTCTTTTTAAATAATTGTAAGGTTTTTTTTTCTGAAAAAATTTTTGCCTTTGTGATTTCCAAATTTAAAATTAAAAATTAATTAACTTTGCCCCCCGCAACGCCCCCTGTCTTTTAAATGTTATTTTTTTTGAAACCCATAAGTTTAATTGATTTAAATTTTGAAAAGGGGTTTTTACAAATTTTTTTGCAGGTTGTAAATTTTAATGCCCTGATTGTAAAAATTTTTTTTTTTTGTTTTTAAGTTGTTTTACTTTAACACAAAAAAAAAAAAACACACAAAACCGGGGCCAAAATTTTTTTTTCAAAACAAACTAAAACGCACCACAACAAAAAAACAAGAAAATTTTATTTTTTTAAATAATTTAATTTTAAAAAAATTGCTCAGGGCTTAAAAATGGAAAACCTTTTTTTTTAAAAAAAAGGCAGATTTAAAACACAGGGGGGGCAAAATTTTTAAAAAAACAATTTTTTGTTTTTTTGCCCCCTTTTTCTTTTTCACATGTTTTAAAAAACAAAACCTAAAAAAATTAAAAGGAAAAGAAAATTTTTAAAGGTTTTTTATTTTTTTAAAATTTTTTTTGTTTTTAAATTGGCCAAAAAACCTATTTAAAAATTTCAATAAAAATTATTCCAAAAGTTTATTTGGGGTTTCCCCTTTAAAGGGGGGAACGGATCTTTTGCGGTAATGTCAAAACAAAAAACCAAACATATTTTTTTCCTTTACTTTTAATTATTTTTAAATTTGCCGTAACGGGAACATCCCCCAAACAAAAATTCCCCCAACCAAACCTTTAAAATTTTTTTATCCCCTTTTGGGGAAAAAACCAAAGGGGAAAAATAAAAAATTTATTGTTTAAAAATATATATTATTTTAATTAAAATTGTTAAAACCCCCCTTTTTGTTTTCCCCTTTAAAACAATATTTTATGAATTTAAAAAAACCTTAAAAATTTCAAAAGTAAAAAAATGGAATTTTTAAACCTTTTTTTAAATGATTTTAAAAATTTAAAAAAACATTAATAAAAAATTTTTGGGTTAAAAAATTTTAAAAAAAAAACATTTAAAATTTTAAAACTTTAATGGCCCAAAACCCAAAAAAAGAAAACAATTTTTTTGACATTTTTGAAAGAAAAAAAACTTGCAAAAATTCGGTTTAAACTAAAAACAGACCATTCGCTTAAATGAATTTTTTTGCCCTTTTTAAAAACAAATTTTGTTCTGAAAATTAAAAAGAAATACAGGGCTTCCCCTAGTTTTTTGTCCCTTTTCCAGAAAAATTTTTTAAAAATTAAAATTTTTTTGAACAATTTTTTTTTCAAAAAAAAAGCAAAATAAAAAAAAAGATTAAGGATTTTTTTAATTTAAAGGGAAAATGTTTATATTAAAATTTTTGGGGAAAAGGGAAACCCCTTTTTAAAAGGGAATTTAAAATGATTTTTTTTTGTTTAAGGTTTAAAATAAAGAAAATTAATTTTTCTGAAATCAAATTTGGGAAGGGGGAAGAAAATTTTTAAAAAAAAGCTAAACAAAAAAAAAGACATAAGGAAATGGGAAATTTTTGTCATTAAAAGTTCAAAATATTTTTAAAAAGTTTTAAACTCACTACATTGCCTTTCAAAAGGGAATTTGGTGGATATGCGGGGCCTTGGTACTTTTTAAAAATTTTTTGTTTGAGAAATGGTATTTACAGAAAAGGAAATGAAAAATAGAGATTGGGGTTGTCTAAGGGGGATTAAAAAAAAAACAGTTTTAAATTTTTTTTCAGTACATGGAAAACCATTTTTTCCGATCAGAAGGTTGTTTTGCCTTGTACAACAGGGGTTATGTGACTCGCGTTCCAACCTTTTTAAACACGTTTAATAATAAAATTTTTTTAAGGGGAAAAATTTAAATTTACTTAAAATTAAAATTTTATTTTAAATCTTTTTTAAAAATTAAAAAACAAGGTTAGGGGGGAAAATTTTGTTTTTACTTTTTTTAAATTTTTACTTTACCTATTTATTTTTTAAAAAAAATTTTTTAAATTAGTTTTTTAAAAAAAATTTAGAAAGTATTTCATTTGGTTGGGTTTTTTTTAAACCAAAAAAAACATTTGAAAAATTATTTGGTTTGAATAAATTTGGGACACTCAGGGGGGGTGTTGGGGAAAAGAATCATGCCTCAACGGGGGCCACAACCTCTTTGTTTGCTTTTAAAAGCCTTTAATAAAGGTGCCCCAGGTTAAAAAAGGGTTTTTACGGTGAAAAATTTTTAAAACGTTGTTTTTAAATTTCCCAAAAAGGGGATTTTTTTTTAAATTTACCCCCCAAATTAATAAATTTTTTAAACTTATTTTTAACAACCCTTAAAATTAAAAATGTTCCAAATATTTTTTAGACAAAATCCTCCTTTTTTGGGGAAATCAAAAAATTTTTGCAAAAAAATTAAAAAATTAAAATGTTCCTAAAATGTTTTTTTTAAAAAATTTAAAAAACAAACATTCATTTTAAAACAAAAATCCCTTATTTATTCAAATACTTCAACCCTTTAATTGTTGTTTCGGCGAACTTTTGGGGAAAACGGGGGTAAAAAATTATCTTTAAGAAATATAAATTAAATTATATGGGGTTTTAATAAAAATTTTCAAAAAATTGTAAAAAAAAAAAACAAATAAAAATTTATTTTGGATTTTTTTAAAAAAACCAACATAATTTTCCATTTTCCAAACATTAAAACTTTAAACATTTAGGTAAAACAAAATGTTTAAAACCTAATTTGTAAAAAATTTTGCAGGGGGGGTTTTTAAAAATTTTTTTAAAAAAAAAAAATTTTTTAATTTTCTTACCATTATTTTAAAACCTTTCTTAAAGGGAAAGATGATTTTAAAAAACTTATTTTTTGATTGATTAATTTTTTTTTCCTAAGTTTATTTTTTTTTTTTTAAATTTTTTAAAAATTTTTTAATAATTTTTCATTGATTTTTTGAAAAAGGTTTTGGCCATTGTAATTTTTTCCTCTAAAATACAAAAAAGACAAAAAATTTTTAAATTTTTAACGGTTAATCCCCGGCTCAAAATTTTAAAAATTAAAAATTCCCAAGGGGAACCCCCCCTTTTTCGGGGCGGGAGTTTTCTTAAACCTTTTTTTATTTTTTAAAAGAAGAAATTTTTTAAAAACGCAGGGAAGTAAAATAACATGTATTTTTTAAAATTTTTTTTTAAAAAATGTTTAATTTAAACCAAAAAAACCCCAAAAAAAAACCCCCAAAAACAAACAAAAAATTTTAAAATTTGAAACTTTTTTCCCCCGGGACAATTTTTATTTGGGGGGAACAATTTTACCCACAACCCCCACTTTTTCAAAAATTAAATTTTTTTTTGGCGTTTTTTCCTTGTTTAAAAACCAAAAAAATATTGAAGCCCAAATAGGAAAGGGCTTTTATTTACCCAAAAAATTTTATAAAAAATCAAAAAATTTTTAGTTCCAAAAACTTTTTTAAAGGGGATGAAGGAATTCCCACTTGGGTTTCTAATTAAAAAAAACCAAAATTTTAATATTTATTTTTTTTTGGGGTAAAACAAAAAAACAATATGGAAACCAATCCCCTTTTAATTTTTTGAAAAAAAAAAATTTAAAAGGGAAAATTTTAGTTTTATTATAAAATTATATTTTTAAAAATTTTAAAAAGGGGGGGGGTTAAAAACCCAAAATTTTTTAGTTCACTTAAAATGTAAAAATGTTTAATGTTTACCTGCCTTTTTTTTAATAATTTAAAAATATTAAAAGTTTTTTTTACCATTTTAAAATTTTTAAAAAATTTAAATAAATAACCAAAAGTAAAAGAAATAAACTCCCCTTTTTTTAAAAGTTTTAATATAAAGAAATATTGAAACACTGTGAATGAAATGATAACAAGTTTGGTTCCTTATACTTTTGTTTTTATAAATTCCTGAATTTTAAACAAAAAAAAAAATTTCAAAAAAATGTTTTTCCAAAACTAAGATTTTTTTTTGGGGGGAAAATTTTAATCACTTCAAATTTTTTGGGGGGAAAAAAATTTTATAACAATTCATAATTTAAATTGGGGGAAAAAGCTTCTGATAAAACCCCCCCCCCCCTGGAAAACAGGTTTTGGGAACCCTTAACCAAACGGAAAATTCAAAGGGTTTTTAACTCAAAAACAGTTTAAAAAATTAATTAAATTGGAAACCGTTTAACCCTTTAATCCACAAAATTTTCGTCCGGAATTTTCAAGAACCCTGGGGGGAAGGGTGGACCGTTAAAAAAAGGGGAAGGTATTTTTCCCCCAAAAGGGGAAACAATTAATTTTTTTTATATGTTTTTATAAATCGAAAAAAATTTATTTTCCCCGCCCCCAACCCTAATATGCATCCTTTCCAGGAATTCAAAAACCCCAGAATTTGCAAAAAACAAGAATTTTTTTAAACTTTAAGATTTAAAAAATTTTCCATAAAAAAAAAAGGTCATTTTTTCTTAAACCCCCCAATTTTTTAAAATTTAATTCTGAAAAAGTTTAGGGGTTTTTTTAAAAAGAAAAAATTAAATAATTGACTGTTTGGGTTTAATTAAAAACCCCCAAAACAGGGGCCAAAATTCCATTTTTTTTAAAATTTTTGGCATTAAAAAATTTTTTTTAATTGTTTTTTGGGGGGGGGGGTTTGGGTTGAGTTTAAACACCTGATTCATTTTTATTAAAAACTTTTTAACCCCTTCCAATTTTTCTTTTTTGGCCCCAAATGAAAAAAAAAAAATTATCATTTTGCCCCAAAAATTTAATTTCATAAAAGAAAAAAAAAAATTTATTTAAAAAAAACCTTTATATTTTTGTTTGGGTTTTTGGGAAAAGTATTTGTTTTTAGATAATGTAAAAATTAAAATTTATGGGTTTTAAAATTTATCGATATATTTAATTTTTTTAAAAATATTTTTTAAATTTAAAATTTTATAAAGTTAGGGAAATTTTAAATCCCTTATTTTAAAAATTTTTGGCAATATTGAAAAAATTGGGGGGTTTTTAAAAAATTTTTTTTCTTGAAAGGATACGGAACCAAATGATTTAAAATAAATTCAATAATTGGGGAATTAAATTTTAGGTATTTTTTTTTTAAAAACAAAATCCTACTTTTTTGGGAAGGTAAGCCAAAGGGAAAACTTAACTTAAATAAAAAAACAAAAACGAATTTTTTAATTTCCCAACTTTTAGCAGAACTTTTTAATGATAAAAAAAGGAATACCAAAAATTTTTCAAGCAACCCAAACGTTTATTTTAAAAATTTTTATAAAACACAAAAAAAAATATGAACACAGGTTTTTCCTTTTATTTTTTAAAAGTTTCAATTTACTTTAAAACGCAAAAAAAATCAATAAACGAAATTTTCGCTTTTGAGAAAAATCCCAAAACACAGTCTTTCTAAAACTTTAATTTCGTTCATGCCGAAAAAAAAAAAAAAACAAAAAAAAAAAAAAAAAAAAAAAAAAAACCCAAAAAAAAAAAAAAAAATTTTTAAAAAATTTTCTGTAGGGAACCATTTTAAAAAAATTAAAAAATTTTTTTCAGTCAATTTTTTAAAGGGTTTTTGGGTTGGGGAAAAATTTGATTTTTTTCCATTTGTTCTTTTTTTCCTAATTCCCTAAATTTAAAATTTTCCATTTTTAAAATATTAAGGGTTTTAAATTTTTTAAAAAAAAATTTTTTTTTTTAAAAAAATTTGGAATATTCCCTTCCCTTTTAAAAAGGATTTTTAAATCCCCATTTATGAAAAAAATTTTTCAAAGAAACATTTTTTAAAAATTGATTGAAAAAAAAATTTTTTAAATGTTTTTAATAAATTTTGAAATTTTTGTAGGTTTGAAATTGGAGTAAAAGTAAACAAGTGGTTCCTCCTGATTGGGACTTTTTTTTTTTATTTTTGAAAAAATTTTTATTCAAAACTTTCCCACCAAAAAGTTAAACTTAATTCCATCTTTCCTTTTACAAACAAATCCCCAAACAAATTGCTTAAAAAGCCTAACCCCAATGTGTGAAAACAGGGGACAAAACAAACCAATTCTGGATTTTCATATAAAAAAAAGGAAAAAAATTTTTTAAAAAAATAAAATGTTCAGTCCCTACAAAATTTTGGGTTTTAAAAACCCTTTGTAATCACCGAAAAAAAAATTAAAAAACAAAAATTTTTTTTTAAATTTTTTATTTTGAAAAAATTTTTTTCGTCCTGTTTTTTTTAAAATTTTTAAAAAAAGAAATTTCAAAAAAATAAAATTTTTTTTAAGTAAATTACCAAAAAATTTTTTTTTTCTTAAAAAATTTTAAAATTTTTCTAAAAATTTTTGTAATTAAAGGGAAAAAAATAAATTTATTTAAACTTTTTAAAATTGGAAAAACTACTTTTATAAAATAAAAAGGGTTTATTTTCCATTGACATTTTTTTTTTTGCTATTTTTTGAAAGGGTTGGCAAAACAGCTGAAAAACAATTTTTAATAATTTGAAAAAAACCCAATGGGGGGTTTTTGTATTTTGGGTAAATTGAAATTTTAACCTTTTTAAAATAAAATTTTTAACTTTAAAAAAATTTTTTAAAATTAAATTTTTATTAAATTTTTAAAAAATTTATTAAAAGAAAAATAAGGAAAATTGAAAGGGTTTCTTTGAAAAAATCGGCAAAAGGGAAATTTTCTTTGCTGGGGAAAAAACGTAATTTTTCCCAAAAAAAACCCGTTTTCCGGGAAAAATTAGGAAAGGGACTTTTTTTACTTGTTTTATTTTTAACAATAAAAAAGCTTTTTCCCCCAACCCGCCCAGGTTTTTCCGTAGTTTTTGATAAACGTATTGGGAATTATGGCAATTTCCCTTTTTAAACAGTGTAAGCAAAAAACTTAAAAAGAAATTTCTCCGCGGAGAAAAAATTTTTTTTCATATTTTCTTCAGCTTTTCTCTCTTTTCCCTTTTTTTTTACTGAGGGAAAAAATTTTGTTCCCTATTTAAAAACCCCAAAAAAGGGGGGGATTTTTCCATTTTAAAAGGAGGGGGGGGTTTGGGGAAAAGAGGCCATTTTTCCCCCAATCACTTAAAACCCTATTTAAATTTTTTAAAACAAACCGCCTACCCATTAAAATTTTTAAACAAAAAATATTTTTTTAAAAAACACCCCCCAATTTTTTAAAATATTAAAACATTTAAAATTATTTGAAATGGTTTTGGTCAAATAATAAAAGGCCACCCTTTTTTGGGAAGAAATTTTTCTTTGGGTTGGTAACAAAATTTTTTTTTTTAAACGGAAACACCATTGAATGCTTTTGGGCCAAAACAAAAAAAAAAAAAAAAAACCTTTTAAATTTGAAACTGAAAAAAAGGGTTTTGCCTTTAGGGATTTTGGGGGAAAACTTTTTTAGGGGAAAAAATTTTTTTAGCGGGGAAAAATACATTTTCAAAAAAAGGGGTATTTTTTTCAAAGGAGGGGTGGGGGTTTTTTTTAAAAGGGGGGGGGGGGCCCAAAAATTTTTTTTTTAAAAAAAGGGGGTTTTTTTTGTAAAAAGGGGGAAGGGGGGAAAAAGCCTTATAACTTTTGGGTATCTTGTTCCTATTTTTTGACTTTTGGGGAACAAGAACCCCGGGGGGGGGGGGGAAGGGGAAAAGGGGGGTTTTAAATAAATTTTGAAATTTTTTTAAAAAATTTTTTTGGGTTTTTGTAAATTTTTTAGGTTCTTTTTTTTTTTGAAACCCCAAAATTTTTTTATTTTTAAAGGTAAAATTTCCCGGTAGAAGAAAAGTTTTTCCCCAGAAAAAGTCGGGGAAAGGGGGGAAGCCTTTATTTTGAATCCCTTTTTATTTTTAAAATTTTTTTTAAAAAAGGGCCTTTAAAATTTTTTTTCTTTTTTCCTCGCCACTTTTTTTTTTTAAAAAAATTTAAAAATACTTTTTTTTCCCCTTTAAAGAAGGGGCCCAAAACAGAAATTTCCCCCCTTTTTTTCCTTCCAAATTTTTTGATTTTTTAAGTTTTAAATTTTTAAAATAATTTTTCTTTTTCCTTTTAATTCAAAAAATTTTAAATAAATTTTTTTTTTTGGCAAACCGGACCCACCCCCCCAAAACAAAACCCCATTTTAAGAAATTATTTTTAAGTAAAATTTGTTTTTTTTGAATAAAAAACAAAAAAACCGAAAAAACCAAATTTGGGCCCCCAATTTTTTTGGGTATTAAAAATTTTTTTTCCACAAAAAAACATTTTTAAGGGGGTTTTAAAAAAAAATAAAAACAAATTTCAAGGGAAATTTAAAAAAGGGGAACCCCAAAGGTTTTTTTGGAATGAAAACGGGACAAAAGCATATAGTTTTTAGCCTCAGACAAGTAAATTACAATATTTTTTTTTTCTGAATTGAATTGTTGGAAAAAGTAAAGTTGTTGGGGTTTTTTGTGTGGATGATCTTTTAAAAACATGGGGCCCACATTGATCCCCTATCACTAAGCCTCCGGATTGTTTACCTCTTAAGCTTCACGGTTTTGTGTGCACATGATTACCTCAAACGGCATATTTTGCTTTTTTTCAATTTAAAAAAGTGCTCAATATGGCCTTATTCTATGGGAAACTGCAGAGGATATCAGAAATTTTTACTATACAAAAAAAACCATTAAATTATTGACGTTGTCAACCTTAGCTCACGTAAACCAAATTTTTTTTTATTGCAAAAAAAAATTCCCCAAACAATATTTAACTTATAAATTTTTATTGTCTCTTACATACTCAAACACCCTAAACCTCTGAAGACATAAAAAGGGAACAAAATTTTGTTAACACCAAAATAAAAAAAAGTGTATCCATAGAATTTTTTAGAAAAAAACAGAACTATTATACCCCACACAGTTATTGCTTTAAAAGTAATACAACGTTTAAAAAAAACCAAACTTATTTTGAAACATATTTTTAATGAATTTTTAAAACAAAAATTGTTTTCCGGTTTTAGTCAACCCTTTTATTCATTGAAAGAATTTTTGACTGTGAACTGTTAGTTTTTAGACTAACCTATTTAGTTTAATGATTAGTTTTTAAAATGTTAAATGTCAGGGTTTTTTTTTTATACAAACTAATTTAAAAATTTATAAATGTTAATAATTCGTTTTTTGTATTTCTGAGGCGTGTTTTACT
>NW_025779148.1:0-65372 GCF_021130785.1 Homalodisca vitripennis
TTAATATGCTGAAGGTAGTAGTAAACACCCCATACATCCATTTTAAAAACAATTGAAGAAATTGCTGTCAAAAGCATAACCCCACAAATAATCTGTCCTGGAAATAGCAAAACCCCACATCAGCTGTTTGTCCAATGAGAAGCAGGAATTGGAGTCACATGACCTGTGTCTGCTTCCAGCTGACTGAATTTATTGTGATGTTATGTTTGTTTGAGGTTTTACTGTGTTGCACAATATTGCAATTTTGCAAGAAAGAATTCAATTGAAAATAATGGTAGTGAAAATAAGTGTGTTTATTAGAGAACTCGAGTATCGATTGAAGAAAAAGAAAAAAAAAAAACCAAAGCGACAACTACTCAAAGAAAGTGATATGCTGCTTCCTTCTGGTGGTTGTGTTTTCATAGGCTGCAATCACAAGAGTAACGTGTATAAGTGTTCTGATGTACGTCATAGAGATGCTTTGACATTCAGAAAAATGTACTCAAAACCTGAAAAAACTATACAAAGATCAATATAAATAAATAAATAATAAATAAATATTTATTTTCCAACATTTACATTCATGTTTACAAAATAAATGAAAAAACTTAGGAAGTCACTGACCAAAAACAAGTAGCTGGTTCAGTGTAACAGATGCACAATACACAAAATAAACAGTTTACAGCTTGCTCTCACATAAAAAAAACTAAAATGTCAACAGACTGCCCTCCGCGACGTCTGCACAAGACTACAGAAAAACTACAACCAAAATAAATACATATAGCCGACGTTTATACAATATAGAGTGACTAGGAACTAATTAGACAATGTAAAGAATAAAAAAAACAAGCCATGAACAAAATACAAATTACAAATATACAACCTTATGTACCACAATCATAAATATATATTACAAAAAATGTATAAACAAATATATCGAAATAATGGAAAATTAAATTAATGTATCACATAAAACTACATATGAATATCTAAAAAATCACATACGTACACTTACATGCATACTATAGAACATCCACACTCCAAAACATACATTCACACGTACACACTTACTATGACAAAAATTATGTAATAATGATTGTAAACAATGTAATAGGTTGTTGCATAAAACTTAAATTAATACACTCGTTAAAAAAGCAATATCAGGTTTTGTAAATAGCCAGGATTTTAGTAAGGAGCAGAATTGTTTTAAGTTATTACTCGATCTTGATTTCATCAGTCATTTGATTAAATAATTTTGGGCCTACGTATTGAATGGACTGTCTATAGAGTTCTTTATTAACTTTATGGTAACCTGAAGATTCTACTTTCACATAATTCTAGTTTTATACGTCAAATCACTTGTACCTAAATTTCCGCTTCTAGTATAAAATATTCTCAAAACTTTGTATACGTATAGATGTTCTATAGGCAAGACTTTCAATTGCACATATAGTGGAAAGACGCTATCTCTTTTGCTTCTACTTAATATAATACGCATGAAATAATTTTGAGTCACTTTTAACTTATTTATCAAATATATAGGTAGGTTCATAAGCTAACTAAAAAACATAACTAAAAATGTACAACGCCCCGGAGATCTCGAGAGGCTTGCTTAAGCCTAGGCCTACCTCAAGCTAAATCAAAACCTAAGTCTACATCGGTAACCTACCGCTTTCCTCTTGCATCTGGAGGCAAAAGTGTCAATGTAATGCAAACAGTTTTTTTTGCGCCTTACGCAATTTAAAACTGAAAGAGTACGAAGTATCATTTCAAAACTAAAAAATAACAAAGGATTTAGAAGACAACAGAGGTAGGTGACAGAGTCAGTCAAAGGTATTTAGGTAAAAAAGAAAGCTGTTCGTAAGTTTATTGGGCAACTTAAAAAGGCACTGAAAGCCACTATAATCGCAGAAAATCCAAAAGAGTATCATTGATATAGTGATTTATTCAATTAAAAAGCTTCATAGCATTTATAATGCTACCCAACAAAATATGCAACTCAGGGTGAAGGTTACAATGTTCCGGAAAATACTTTGTACGGAATTTAATGTAGGTTTCTACTACCTTGTAGGTACTACTATTAATGAAGGTAAGCAGTTTTAGCTACTAAACAGATGTTTGAGAATGCCTGCTTTTTCGGCAGCAGTTTAACGCCGCACAGCAGTCACAGTCCACAGATAAGCAGGTTGGCCATAGCAGCAGCAGCAGTTAGTCTTAAGTCTTATAAGTTGCTGTCTGCTGTGATCTGTCGCGGCAAATGTGAACTCACTGCTCAGCTGTCTCCCTTTCGTGTTATGACCTGTCTCTACAATGTTGCAGACTGTAGGGTAGGAAACCTTTGTCCTTCTTGTCTTGTTCAGTTCAGTACTGGTGTAGTTGTCTACTTTTTATAAGTGTTGTGATTCCCATTCCATTTCCAGTGCGTTTATTAAAATGAATCAAAGTAAACGTTTAAAAACTAGTCCATTATGGGCTTATTTTACCGTATCAAGTTCGGAAAGCAAAATTGCGCCGGTGTGATCTGTGTGGACTTGAAATTGTCCATCCAAAACAACAATCACAAACTTCAAAGTGCACTTATTAACAAAGCACAACATTGACATAAAAGTTGAACAAGAACCTTTGCGGCGAACTAAAGACACTTCCCAAAACCAATAAAAATGCAACAAGTTGATATGGAAAATACTGCAGGACCATCCAAAAAAACTGCAAACTTCCATTCCTGCTTCTGAGGTGGTAAAATGTAAACCAAAACAGGCCAGTATTGCTTCATTTATCCCAAGAAAAATCAATGTAAAATTATAAACAAAAGTTGGATAATCTTTTGTTAAATTTAGTAACTAGAGACTTTCAACAACTATCAATTGTAGAAGACAGTGGATTTAAAGAATTTGTGAATGCTTTGAATCCAAATTATATCATTCCTAGCAGAAAGGTGCTTTCAAAAAATCTTTTACCTGCTGCTTTTCAAGAATGTAGGAATGCTATGCGATACATACAAGCGTTCAAAAAAGCTGTTTCTGTTTGTTTGACAACGGGACTGCTGGTCCTCATGTGCGAACGAATCGTACTTAACCGTAACATGTCATTTCATTAATGAAAAGTTTTAAAATGGAAAACATTTCTGTTTGGACTGCCTTCAAATTGAAGGCTCACACACTGGAGTAAGATTAGCTGATGAAATAAAAAAACATTACTGACAGCTATAATATAACTGACAAAGTAACCGTTCTAGTTAGTGGACAATGCATCCAATGTCACAATAGTAGCAGACATTATTAATGCAGCTATAGAAAACCTCAACTGGAAACATTTTGCATGTTACGCACATACCTTAAATCTTATCGTAAAAAGATGCTTTGAAATCTGCTCAGACAGTAATTGAGAAAGGGGAGACAATATTGGGTGGAGTGAATAAAACCTAGAATCTACTGGTTAGCACCTAGCCCCTAGTCCTAGCTCTTCCTCAAATCGGAGTGAATAAACAAATGCTAGGTCTAGGTAGAAACATCTACCCTAGTTTAAGAAGTAACCGGAAAAACTTGAGCAAACTGCTAGGCATAGCACTTGCTAAGCCTAGCAACAACTAGGTTTCATGTTGTGACTTGTTCCCCCCTCCTCTCTCCTTCCGCCGCAGCGCCGCGCCGCGCCGCTCCGTTTTCGATGCAGTCTTGTCTCTTGTCACTACTCACTAGTCAGTTCGCTTGTAGTTCGCTTTGTGTTCAGGATAATTATTTCGACTGTTCGACTGTTTGATTGGAAATTAGTTACCATCACAGCAGTCATGTCATCCAGCGACGAAGATGTTGGTGACGATAAATATTTAGACAGGGCTTTGTTTGTCAAACTGGTGACTCAACACCCAGTAATAATTGAAAAATGCAAAACTCCATCTGCTGTTAAGGCCAAAAAAGATGCCTGGAAAATTGTCAGTGAGGATTACTCATCAGCTACAGGGAAAGTTGTAACAGTTGTTCAAACTAAATAAGCTGTTGAGTAATATGAAGTCGAATATCAAAATAAAAACAGACAAAAAACAAACTGGGAACAAGCCAATAAAGATGAAATCATGGGAAACCGAATTTCATGATTTTTTAAGTCAAGGAAACAACCCTGTATTTTCTAAAGTACCAGGGAGTATTTCTATTGGAACATCAAGCAATCCTACAACATCAGCGAACGAAAACCCTAGCTGAAGTTGAGCAGTCCGACGACGAGAACCTTAGCAATGAAGGAAACTGTTTGTGGCGGAAAAAAAACTGTGACTAAAGTGAGAAAAAGTGCCAAAACCGTTATGGCCTATGAAAGTGATGAAAACAAAGGACCTCTCTATACCTCAACTTCAACGGATTGTTTTGCTGCAGCAAATGCAGTTGAACAAATTGAAACTGAAAAGAGAAAAAAATAAACTTGAAAATGAGAAGAAAAGTTCCTTCTCAAGATGTTGCTTCTCAAACTGATAATGAAGATTTTCATGTTTACCTAAACTTATAAATTAATATTTCCTAGCTAAGTAGTAAATTGTTATCGAAATAATAAATAAATATACCACTCAACCTTTATCCCTAATCCCTAAAAAAAAAACAAAAAAAAAACCAAAAAAAATTAAACAGTACCAGCTAACTGGCCCAACTTTTTCCCATTTGTGTATTTTGTAAAACGGTCACAAGACATGGGTAATTCGAGTAAATACTCACTTTATTGATTTACAAACAACATCATTTCTCTTCGCTTGTCAGCACCTCGACCAGTAGTTCCTGGATTCTCATGTTGTACGTCTATTTCTTCAATTTCATCGTCACCATTGATCTCAAAATTGTCATCATAAAACATCACCAAGATATTTGGCAATATTATGTAGGACTGCACAACAGACGACTACTTTAGGCACTTTTTCCGAAGCCACACGAACACAGTTACCCCAGTATCGGAAATCTTCTTTTTATCTGTCCAAAACACCTTTCGATCACAACTCTTTCCCTAGAATGACACAAATTAAACCGCCTTTCTGCTTCATTTGTTGGTGGTTTGAAAGGGGTTATTAACCATGGTGATATTCCGTACCCGGAATCGCCAAGAAGACATACTCTACCATCAAAACGTGACATGATCTCCCTAACTGGACTTCTGCGCCAAATTCGTGCGTCATGCACACTCCCTGGCCACTCTGCCACTTATGCTAGTAAATCTTTCAAGAGCGTCACATGTACCCTGTACATTTATTGTAATACACCCTTTTCTATTTACATATTCGTCCCCATGCAGATTAGGCTTTTTAATTTGTACGTGAGTGCAATCTAGCGCCCCGATCACAGTTGGTAAACGGAAATTTCTCTGCCATTGAATTTTTGCTTCATTAATTTCTTCGACTGTTGCTGGAAAATGTATCCAAAAATTAGCTCTATCAATAATCTTATCCATAACATAGCTTACAGTTTTGCATGCTGTAGTTCTGTGAACGCCAACGTCCTCGGCTATGCCAGACTGAAAACCAGGATCGGCTACGAAACGTAAGAAAACCTCCATTTGTTTCCTTGGAGAAAGTCCACCGCCACGAGTGTCAGTTTCATTCAAAAACTCCGCGGCTAAAAAATCAATACTTTCGGACTCAAACCTTAACAGTTCCTTACACTTATTTATCTCTCGTCGAGCACCATAATGTTTATGCTGTCGAACTTGCATAAACTCCGCCATGGCTGATGTCCAACAAACAACTAAGTAAAAAGCTAGCATGCCTCGGTGCTGACTTAACAAAAGCCTAGCAGTTGCTAGCTTTTTAAATTGAGAAGTTGTGTTTTATTCACTCGGTATTGTAAGCAAGTGCTAGGTTTCCGGAAAAAATCCTAGCAACTCCTACCCCCTAGCAACTGCTAGCTTTTTATTCACACCAAAACCAAGCAGTAGCTTAAAAATCTCTTAGACTTAGCAAATGCTAGGTTTTTATTCACTTCACCCATTGTCTCATTTTTTAAAAGGAGTAATTTAGCTTCAGAAAAAATTACAAAAGTTTTCAAAAAGACTCAGGCGTTTCCAATCCTTCAAAACTGATACAAGATGTACCTACGAGGTGGAATGCAACCTACTTCATGGTTGAAAGATTAATTTTGTTAAAGGATGCTGTTAAATCCTCTTTAGCTATTTCTGAGAGAGAAGATTTAAGTTTGTCAAGTGAGGAGTGGAATATTTGCCCCCAGTTATCTACAGTCTTACAACCTTTTCAAGATGTCACTATGAAGATGAGTGGAAAGGGGGTACATGACAGCCAGCCAAATGATTGTTTTAAACAAACGGGTTACTTCATGTATGTGACTTACTGAAAAAATAAGCCTTTTCATGAAAATGTTTAGGGTATTGTAACAAAACTGCAAGAGGGACTTACTACAAGGTTCAACAATATAGAGCGACACAGACATGCTTCAATTGGTAAAGTTTTGGATCCGAGATTTAAATTCATTTCCTTCAGCACAGAGTCAAGCAAACTAGTAAAAAAAAAAACAAAAAAAAAACAGTGACTAATTTAGCAGTTCAAGAATTCAATGCAACCAAACAAACCCTTCAACAACCACAAAATGAAGAAGGTAAAGAAACAAATGAAGACGAAGCAAAGAAACAACAATTTTATGTTTGGTTTCTCTTTGACGACCTTTCAAAAAAGATTAACAGCCATCCACAAATGCAACGAGCAGTGCAATTATAGAAATTCAAAGATATTTACAAGAATCTGCTCTGCGAAGAAAAGAGGATCCTCTAAAATGGTTGGCCGAAAATCATCACATCTACCCAACTTTAGCAAAAATAGTTAGAAAACGGTTCTGTATGGTCGCTACATCGGTACCTTGTGAGCGTGAGTTTTCTAAAACTGGACTCCTTACAAGTGAACGAAGATCAAGATTGAAGCCTTCAAAGGTCCGAGAATCAGTTTTCTTGAATCTTAATAGAAAACACATTAAATAGATCTAAGATTTAAGACTGTTAGCAATTAAACAGATTACCAAAGTTGTTACGTAAACTTAAGTTACTTTTTACTCTTGTCATTTAAGTTAGGTTATATGAGTATAAACACATTTATGTGGTACACATATATAACGTTTTTTTATGAGCACTTAATATTTAATTATTACTTTTAAACCTATGTATTTTAACCTACACAAAGAGTATGTAATAGTAGGTAACTTTGAACAAATGTTTTATATGAAGGTCTTATTTTAATCTTCATTCCAAGCGTATACCTAATAATTTTATTTATCCTTTTGTAAATTGTATGTAGTTGTAAGAAGAAAATACACTAAGTAGATCTAAGATTTAAGACTTTGTTAGCCATTAAACATTTTACAAAGTTTACTTAGGTAACTTTTTCGTCATTTAAGTTAGGTTATTTGAAAACAACATTTATATGGTACACATACACTGTATACAAATTTAGGAACACAATATTTTAATGATCACTTTTAAACCTATATACAACTAGTATACATTTTATTTTCATATTTATCTTACTTTCACATAATATTTACTTACACAGTGTTTTAACCTGCACAACGAGTAAGTAATCCTAACTAATTTTGAACAAGTGTTTTATATGAATACCCCAATTAAATCTTCGCTCTTAAGGTATACATTCTAATTTTATTGATTCTTTTTTTTTGAATTGTACTTAAGGAAAAAATAATACTTTCTGTTTTGTTTCTATGTACGCTATACTTTAAACTTTGAATTAAACTACTATATAAAAAAGGTAAAAATCAATTTATTTCACCATTTTTAACTAATTGTTAACCTTGTTTTTGTAGTATTTGCTGTAATTACTTGATATTTATGTATAACTTTTGGATCTTATAATTTAATGAAAAGCAGGTTTAAATTTGGTTAAGCAATAAGCAGTCAACAACAGGTAAACAGAAACAATGTGCCAGTATGAGTATTGCTAAGGGTAACTGCTTTTAGTAAGCTGCTTAATGATGACAAGCTGCTTATTTGAAACAGCAGTTTGGCACATCTCTAGGAGACATAGAGTCTTATTTCTGTACGTCAGAACCACACTAGCGTAACTCCAAATTTTTCGATATTCTGGTTTTGAGCATTCTGTATATATTTTTTTCTGCTTTATAAAGCCATAACAATGTAACTCCTTAAAAAAAAAACCTAGCAGGAAATAGGAGTGTTTGAAATAGCTTAATTCCAAAGGGATGTAAGAACCAGAACAGCGTAAGGTCACTTAATATGTTATGGTCCTCACAAAAATTTAAAAAGTACAGAGCGTAACTCCAGCTGGGGAGTTACGCTACTCTGGCTCAACTTTATTGTTGCTAGAATGGTTGATACAAACAGCTGTTTTATTTTCTAGAGTAGTTGTGCATGTCTCAGCTGATTGGTCGAATGTGAAATTTACATGAATTGATGCCCTAACCTAAACTTATAGTTTCATCAACATGAGCAGCAGAGCGAAACTTATTTTACAATTAGCTTTGGAGGACAATGTAAATAATTCTCAGCAATTACTATTATTACCAGAACAAACTACTAAAGAAAACAATGAAACAAACGTCTTAAGCTTGTCTTCGATGGACACAAATCCTGCACCCTCATTGACATCATTACAGGTAAGCCTGGTTAAAATATACTTATACAATTACTTGTGTTGCAAACCAATTTTTTTACTGTTATAACTCTTAGCCCTCATTTTTTTCTAACAACTGGTATTATTCTTTTGTTAAACCTCTGGGTCCCAAAACTTGTTAAAAACTCTCCAGCAACTTCATCCCTACCACTTATAGGGTTTTAAAACACTTATTGGTAATCAAATTGGTATAGATTGATAAATCTGTTTACAATACTGGTGTGAGTTACTTTCAAGTGGCTGAGCCTATCCGTACAAAATTAAATTATAAGCATACCACAACAATAATTATACTATTAGCCTATTTTCACTGAAGGTCGTAAAAATACAATAAATTTATATTTTGCAGGCAGTTGATCCGTTTGTTCTTCTCAACAATGAAAATGAATATATAATGGAAGTCGAATCAGAAAGTAATAAAGAATTCGCTACTGATGAAAATATTGTTTGGAATGATGGTATTACCAACCAGGATTTTCAGTCATATGATATCTCCTTTTCATCGCAAGGTAAGTGTTCATCAAGAATGTTTTAAACTCACTACTATAAAAGACTGCAGTATAATAAGCGACCACCCGTCGAATACCAGTATATCGATAGTCAATATCGAAACTATTGAGTACATAAACATTCGAATTATAAATATTTAAAATTAATAACATTGTCATCTGTTATTATTTTAGATATTACAGCTGAATTAGACTGTGAATTGAAATAACTATGATGTAATTACCGGTAGGATATTTTGGTTGTGGTAGATAATCACGAATATCGATACTACGATTATATGAATAGTCGATATACTGTTAATCGACTGATGGTCATTTATTATATTGCAGCCCTATAAAACCATTCACCATGATGGGAAAGTTTTGTAAATTATAGTAGACTTGTTTTTTGTCATACTACACAAATAATAGCTATTTGTATACTTAAGCTTACCCATGAAGTGAGTGTTTTTCGTTCTTACAGATTAAGTGTGTTACAAGTACATTCATACGTATATATTTATCTTAATTTTTGGTGCCATATACAACTAATTCATATTTTTTAAAGCTGCTTTGATGATTGCAAACTGCTAAAAATATGTAGTTTACCATGCTTGATATTGCAATTTTAATCTCAAGTTTGACATTCGGCCTTCTTTTTGTAGAGACAAATTTTTATGTTGTACAAAATGTGAATAAAATTTCAATAAAACAAATGTTTTGTCATACTAATTTACAAATGATTCTACCAAGGCTTTCATACATTAGTTCATACTGGACCTAAAAATGTGATGCTTAAACACTTCTAATTATATATACTTTAATTATGATCTTCAGCGGTTGTGTTAATCAAGTTTTAAATTTATAATACCACATTTATAACCGATAATTCACAATTTCATATTTTTCAGGCCTAGTTGCTGAAGAAGAGGATAGTCTTCAAGAATTGGCTGTCTCTGGTAATGCAGATATCCCATCACCAGGAACTTCTGTTTTGTCATCTAACGTAGATGACACTGATATTGATAGCACATACTGTCCTCGTTTCAACTCAGAGTCAGAACTATCTACTGATGAGTCTATAGTGAGTATTCCTAGAGTTGCTTCAAAGGTTTCAAGTGACAGTACTTCTTATGTGAGGAGGAGACAAAAGATAGCTCAATACAAAATTCTACTGGTTCCTTACACTGATTCGGACACGGAGGAAGAAGCAAACAAAAACCAATCCTAATGTAAAAAAAGGAAAGAAGAGGGTGAGGAATGAAAACAAATGGAAAAAATGTGTGAGGAAACAGCTAAGAGTTAGTGGAAAAAACTATCTTAGTGCTAAGGGAGCAGAGATTAAAGCAAGATCTCTGAAATCTCCTTGCAAATCTACTTGCCGTCTCAAGTGCTATCAGCGCTTTACCAAAGATCAGAGAGAAGGTATATTTTCAGATTTTTGGAGAGAAGACAGAGACTGGGATTCTAAACGTCAGTTTGTTGTTTCCTGTATAAGCAGCAAGCCTGTCGCTAGGTCCAGGAAGAAAGATGGCTCAAAGGGAAACCGGGCTCAAAGTAATAAATTTAGTTTTCAAATAAATAGTTGTGAAGAAATAGTCTGCAAAACATTTTTCCTAAACATTCTGGCTATCTCTGAGATGTTTATGCGAATATCACAACAGAAAACAAGCAAGACAGGAATGGTTGAGCCTGACCAAAGAGGTAAACATGTACCTGGAACAAAAATTAAGAATGAAAATAATAGATGGAATTAAATCTCATATTTCAAAATATCCAGCGTATCAAAGCCATTACAGCAGAGAACGTACAAGCAGGAAATATTTGGGCAATCACCTCAACATTAACAAAATGTATGGACTGTATGTTGAAGAGTGTAGAGAAAAACAAGTTAATCCTGCAAAGAAGTGGTTGTTTAGCAAAGTGTTTAATGAGGTCTTTAACATGGCATTCAAGTTACCAGACAATGACACATGCGATGTGTGTGATGAATTTGAATGTAGATTGAAGAATAAACAAAATTCAGAAGAATTGGAAGAGATTAGCAGGAGACACCAAGAGCATTTAGATGAGGCTGCGTCCAGATATCGTTTGAAAAGGGAAGACAAACTTCATGGAAAAGAAGATCACAAAAGCAAAGTAGTAATGGCTGACCTTCAAAAATGTCTCCCTACACCTAATCTTACAAATTCACAAAGCTTTTACCTAAGGAAACTTTGGACACTAAATTACACGATTCATGATCCTGCAAACAATAAGACCTGGTGCATGCTATGGGATGAAGTAACAGGGGGTAGAGGTGGAAGTGAAATGGCCTCTTGTTTTTATGCTTGGGCAAGTAGAGATATTATTGAAAGCGGAATTGAGAAATTAACCGTCTGGACAGACAACTGTAGCGGACAAAACCGTAACATGAACATGATTTTAATGTATATATGGTTATTGAAAACTAGTCCAAACTTGAGACAGATAAATCACAAATTTTTGCTTCCAGGTCACACACATATGGAAGTAGATGGCCAACACAGTATAATTGAAAGAGCCAAGAAACATATTTTCTGGCAACACAATATATACATGTAATGATTGGGCAAATTTTATTGCTTCCTGTAAGAAGAAAGACCCCTTTGAAGTTAAGAGAATGAATTTAGAAGATTTTCTAGATTGCATGGCCATTGTGAAAGGCAGAAAATCTGCTTTCGTAGCAAGAAAGAAAAACACTGATGGTGAACCCTTTTTGATATCTGCAACTGTGTGGTTGCAACTTAGATCTGACAAAGTGGGTGTTCTTTTTTACAAAATTAATTTTAAAAATGACACGTTCAAAGAAGTTGACCTAACCAGACGATCTCTGAGAAATCAAGAAGTTACAATGCCTACAACCATCCCTCAGCTAAGACAGAGCAAAAAGCCAATCAGCTCACAGAAATACAGAGATCTCATGACAATTTTACAATGGGTACCTAATGAGTATAAAGCTTACTTTCAACTCCTGCCCCATGGAGAGGATGCGGGAGACTTTCCAGATGAAGATTCAACGTCAGTTGAGTTATTTAAAAAAAATATTTATCATCTACCAATGAATTTCATGTTTTAATTTTTGACTTAACCTTACTTATGTAAACACATTAATAAATAAGTATTATTAATTTAGATGTATATAAAAATAAAAGCGTATCTTAAATATATGTGTTTTTTATTTTGAACCATAACAGCGTAAGTCCCTTACCAAGCTATTAAAAAATTTCAAAAAAATTATTAAACCAAAGTCATGAATAATTCACCTCTAAAAACATAAAAAACATAATAATTCATAAAAAGTCCAAGCCATAGAATTGTTACAGTAAAGAAACATATGTTCTTACAAGTTTTGTGCTCTCCTGTAAAATTAGTGACATGTGAGTTGCGCTAGTCTGGTTCTGAGGTACAGATTTAAAAACCCAACAGAGAGTGTACACAGATGATGACTACATTGGTGTTATGCGTACATGTAGAAGAAAAAAATCCTTTCATCGTCACCAAGATGAAAAAGAATGAGTTCCTTTCTACTGATGACCTGGAGAAGGGTGTAACAAATAGAAAAGAAGATACGGAGAAAACAAAAATTAACTGGTTCAGTTTTAGAGAGATTGATGTACGTAAAAGTGACCCTCTTTCATTCTTTTTCAAAAGTAATTTCGACGAGGCACAGCATCGAGAGGTATCAATTAGAAAGAAAACTGTAGGCAGGCAAAACTCCCCCGAGGACATGTTTCAGGGGCCTTTACCAGAACTCTGGCCAAATGATAGACCATTATCAGTGTTAAAAATAAAAACATCAAATCGATAATGAATTTGATACCTTCTGACGCGAAGGCCTTTTACAAACCTTTCTATGCAAGTCAAGATATTGTAGATGATCGACGGATACAACGCCAACCTCGAATTCGCAGTAAAAATTCTATACTAAACAACAATTAGATGTAAAAAGTGCTGATTTACAAAACAAATATATTACCAGTTTTTACAAATTTTCGTTTTATTATACCACTTGAGAGCACCTAGGTGATACTAAAAACTTCAATTTTTTTAGTACAATATATAATTTATTTTGAACGATTTGCTCTCAGATATTACCTATAACCACTATTTCGATCGGTATTAATTATTTACGAAAAGTCTGCATAGTAAAAAATGGATTCAAGTTGTGAACATACAAGATATGTAATTTACTCTGTCCCTATCTACTACCCGACTGTCGCAGATCACTTTATTTAATAAGAGGTTCTGAGAATATATTAAGGCTATTATGAATAGTGATGGTCGTTACAGAACGTAATAGGATTTAATAACACTATTACCACGTAGTAGTAGCCGTCACCGTTGTAATAGGTTACAACAAACACCCTATTATTTTTGTCACGTAAACATAACAGTTACTTAGTAAACGGCTATCTGAGAAACAGTCTGGATCTGTCACTTCTACCCATCACCCTATTACAAAAACTACGAGTAATACGGAACGAACGGTGTGTCACTGACACTGGATTCGTTACGTTACCGCTGTCACTATATTTGAGTTTTGTCACGTCATTCACACGTGATTCACAGACCATTCGTGTCGTGTTATGACACGAAAACTTCAATGCACTTGCGTTCTGACTCTGAGGGCTACTATCGTGTTTGTGCATTTCAAGTTGGTTATTGACAGTTCTAACCGTATTAATAGTTTAATAGTAGTGTTTTGGACTTTTTCCACTAGTTTTATACATTAATAAAATTGTGTTTAATAGTTTCACTCAGTTTTTGTAGTTAATATCTTTAATTTTGTGTGACTGGTGTGTGAAACAAAATGAACAGAAAACAGAAGACTAGTTATTTGTGGTCTTACTTCACAACTACGGATCCCGTAAGTAAAATTGCTAGGTGCGATTTATGTGGTCAATTGGCAAGTTTTAAAACTACAGTTTCTAACCTTAGAAAGCATTTAGAAAGAAAACATACCACTGTTGCTTTGCCACCGCCAGGAGGGAAACACTTACCGGTATCAAATGTGGTTGAACCCCTTGCTGTTCCTTCTTTGGCCTCTACTTTAAACAGGACTACATCGAACACCAACATTGCCATGCAGAATGTAAATTCTGACAACATTGCCACTAATAGTTCAATGTGTAATATTGTACCAAATAACCAACCAAGCATTAGGTCCTTCATACCTCAGCAGAAAAAAATTAGTGAAACCCAAAAGAAGAAACTAGACAAGCTCCTCTTAAATGTGTTTGTTCAAGATTACCAACCCTTTTCAGTAGTAGAGGACGAAGGTTTTAAAAAGTTCGTCAATGGTCTAAATCCAAACTATGTTCTGCCAAACAGAAAAACCATTTCATCTTCTATGATACCAGCAGAATATGAGATGTGTTTGAATGCTGTTCGACAAGAAATGCTAACAGTATCAAATGTTACTTTGACAACTGACACTTGGACCTCTTCAAACACAGAGAGTTATATGGCTCTAACTTCCCACCACATTTCTAACGATTTTGAATTAAAATCAATTTTACTTGAGTGTTCTGTCATCAGATCTTCTCATACAAGTGTAAACTTGGCGGTAGAAATAGACAAAATTGTAAAAAAATTTCACCTTGAAGGCAAAATCATGATCATTGTCTCTGACAATGCCAGTAATATTGTAGGGGCTATAACTAATGAACTAAAACTAAAACACTTCGGATGTTTCGCCCATACAATTAATTTAATTTTGCAGGATGCATTGAAGGTTTGTCAGAGCTTAACAGATCGCATAAAAGCTATAGTTTCTCATTTTAAAAAGAAGCACTAGTGCTACAGAGAAGCTAAGGGAAGTACAGAAAAATTTGGGACTGGAACCCAAAAAAACTAGTTCTACAAGTAGCTACAAGATGGAACTCAACATTTTATATGTTGCAAAGAATTTCAGAGTTGAAGGATGCTGTTAAAACGACAGTGGCTTTTAATCAATAAAGAAATTCCAGTGCTCACCGAAGATGAATGGAAGACTTGCTCCGAATTGGTAATGGTTCTGGAACCATTTGAAGAAGTAACCAGAAATATCTCTGGGGAAAATTACCTTACAGCTAGCCAAGTGATTGGATTTATCAATGGACTAGTTTCTGTCTGCAATAAAATGAGAAAAGAAACCCTAAGCGAAGTCTCCAAACGTGTAGTTGATGAATTGCTCAAAGGACTAAAAACCAGATTTTCTAACATTGAAAACAGCAAGACTATAGCTTTGGCGACGTTGTTAGATCCACGTTTCAAGCTTGCAGTATTTTCAGATGAAAAATCAGCTGGATCCATAAAAACCTACTGCACTGAGCTCATGTCAGCCATATGGAGCAAGAAGACAAGCACTTCTGTGACGTCTGTCAGTGGAAGTCAGGAAAAAGACGATGGAAATCAGCCTCTTACAAAACAGGCAAAGTTTTCTATCTGGGCAGACCTTGATAAGATGATAGCATCCAAGAAACCGTCAGGTACGTTAAAATATATTAATCTGTAAACCATATTAAATTGGGTTTAAAAAACACTTTATTATCCACTTAAAATAATTGTATTTTCAGGGTTAAAGGCATCTGCTGTCATATTCAATTACGTGTTAAAACACTTTATTATCCACTTACAATAATTCATTGTATTTTCAGGTTCAAAGACATCTGCTGCAATTGTTGAAATGAACCGTTATTTAGACGAGGAATGCATCGGACGCTCAGAAAACCCACTACTGTGGTGGAAACAAAATGAAGTTTTTTACCCTCTGTTGTCACAAGTTGTAAAAAAAACATTTTTGTGCAGTGGCAACATCGGTCCCCTGTGAGAGATTATTCTCAAAAGCAGGATACATAATTACAGAACGACGTACCAGATTATCAGGGAAACGATGTGAACAACTGTTGTTTTTAAATGCTAACAGATATTTAGTGCAATAAGTTTTTTTAGTTGTTCTTAGTTTAGTTTTCTTATTATATGTCAGGCAAACTGTGTTAAGAGCTGTTGTTTTATAATGCCGACATATTTTTAGTACAAGTTTTTTTAGTTGTATATTTTTACTTGCATATTGTAGTTGTAATATACTTTGTATATTTTTTCAATACGTTGTATCTCATAAATTACATTCTAAAAGGTATTGGCTTATCAACTTTATAGCCCTGGTTTAAGACTTAATAGTAACTTAACTTAAGTAAATTTTAAATGACACACTAGTTCATAAGCAATTTAGAATTACGAATAATAATATGTTTTAGTATTGCAACTCTAACCTGTTAATTTCAAAAATTAAGTTGAATTATCAGTGTTTGCGGTGACGGGTGTTTGCTGAAGTTACGAGAGCTACGGCTGTAACGTAACTGTCACCATTAAATAATATGGTGACAGTGACAGACCGGCCGAGCGCGAGCGGAGCCACAGCGCCAGGCGGAGCCGGAGCTGTCCCGTAATAGGTGACAAAAATAATAGGCTACTGGAACCTATTACGGCTCCGTCACGTAACGTTGGAACCTATTACGTCAAAGTAACCGTAATTTCCATCACTAATTATGAATCGTTCAACAACTATCACGCTTTAAAAATCAGAAAAGAATAATCAGAAAAATAATTATAATTATTGAAACGGTGTTTGACACAGCGTAAGGTACGATGTTACGTACCGTACAGAACTCACCAGGCTCTATCTACTACACACAGTGAATCAAAAATTTCACTTTAAGTACGTTTTGTCGTTTAACCGATGGAGATAGAGCAAAAAGTCCCTAGACCTTTTTTGTAGATCACGTTATTTGCTAATTTTCGGGTCAATCAGATTTAAGATACGACCAACCGTTCGCCCGCTATCGGGCTAGAAAAATTATTTTAAGTGAAAAAATCTCTGGAATGTCAATTATTCTAGCGTTTTATTACTTAACCATGGAAGATAGAGCAACGTTTTTTGTAGTTCACTTAATTCCTGACTAACGATTTTTCGTCAGATCCGAGCTAGCTCCAATGGTTTAACTGTTCTCGGGCATACAAGGGTAAAAAATGCGCGTTATTTAACTTTGAATATACGATATAAATAACCGTGGTCTACAATGTAATTGAAAATGCTGTTGGGGCACACCATTGATGTCACTGAAAATTCACTGGATCTCTCGAGGAGATGATTCAGTTCCCTTTCATGGCTATCTGTGACCTATAACACTCTTTTTGTAATAATTTCGTACGACAGTTTTCCAATTGAAGAGTCAGGGGGAAAAACCCCTTTAGTCCAAAAATTTGGAAATTCAGGTTTTTATGCATTATTGTAGTTCAATTCCGTCTCTATTGACCCCGCAAAACAAAAGGGATAAAAAACGCTACCGATATACAGTAATTTATAAAAAAAACTAATGGCACTAAGGGGGGAAAACGCTTTCAGTCATAGCGCGCAGTGGGGAAAAACGCTCAGGGCCCAGTTTGTATAGTGGGGAGGCCAATGAGTCACGTTGCTATGCACCTGTCCCGTCGCGCCACACGACTCTTTGTGCTGTTGTTTACCAGTTGAATCTATGTTAGTGGTTAGTGGTGTTCTTTGAAGTAACAACGTGGTGTGATGAATAGTGATTCGGAGTGTGAGTTCAGTGCTATTGGAGATTCGGACGAAGTTACATCAAAAACAACTCAGAAAAGAGGAAAGCATGGCCGTACGAGCGATCTAATGAAAAAATAAGAGTTAATAGTTATGTTACTAGTGAGGATTGTAGGTGTACTAGGCTCAAATTTTTTTGAAAACGTGCCTCTAGGTGAGAGACGAAGAGTAATAAAAGTATTTAACCCTGGAACGGTAAGCATTCGTAAATTCTATGAAGCGCCCCAGTTATTTCGCTACATTTTTCCCACATCGATGTTGGCAGACCTGTCCTGCCAGCTAATCTTCCGTCCACTATGGCCAAGGTCAGTGTCACCGCCGCCGCCGTGAACTACCCAGTCGTAATATTTACCGTTATTCTTTTTCAACTGTACCGATTAGTTGTTGTTTTAGTTTTTTTGCTGTTGTAAAGTAGTTATAATTTTTTAGGTATCGTATGAATGGTGCAGTAGATTTATAAGTGTAAATATGGGTTTACTTCTATTTTGAAATAAATTTAGTTGACATATTGTGTTTTTTGGCAATGGCTCGTTTTTTATTTTATTTTTTTATTATTATTTATAAGGGCATAAAACACGGAGGTTATCAATGCCCGTAGCGTTAACGGACACCTACACTTTAAAATATGGTGTCACGTTATCAGTACAAAGAATAGACAGCGGATCGCTGTGTCAAAGAAAATTATCACATTAAGACAATAAGATAAACAACAGCAGTGAACAGAGGACTAAAACTAAATAACAAAAATAACCGAGAGGCTGTAAAGGGGCCCAATAGTTAAAATATGTCAGGTAAATAATAACGATAATAAATATAACAACAATCTAATGCTAAAACCAGGTGAGTTAGTGAAGGTAAGGTTGTAAAGGGACCCACCCCCACAAATAACAATAACAAATAAATAGAAGGACAAGTTTATATAACTTAACAGGTACTCGCTCAGATCAAATCTTTGAGATAAGACTCGTTCTTCTTAAGAATTAAAAAAGTTTTACAATGACTGATTCGTCATCCCCCAACAGATCGAATAGACTTGCTGTGAGTTGACAAGATCGTCTTAGCATTGCATAATCACGGCATTCGACCAAAATATGCTCGACACTCAGAGCCACTCCACAACGCGCACACTCCGGGGATTCCCGCGGCTCATGAGGTACCCGTGAGTCAGCAGCGTGTGACCGATTCGCAACCAACACAACACTACTTCCTCTCTGCGGTTCTCGCGGATGGCTGTCCCCCAGGGAGCTACTGTGTGTTTTATGGCTCTCAGTTTGTTGCACACCGTCCGAGACTAAGAGTCACCCCAAACTCGTCTTAACTTCTCCTTCACCATTGGCTTTAGGTCTGACCCTGTTACCATAGCAGTAAAAGGAGGAAGCTCATGAGCACACCCAGCAGCCCATGAGCCCCACTTGGTCCCAGTAAGAACTCGAAGCATATTTAGCCTTTGAAAACATTTTGCCTTGAGGGATTTTAAGTGAGGGATCCATGTAAGTCGGGAATCAAATGTAAGACCCAAGAATCTCACATTCCGACTTGATGTTATTCGGGATCTGTTCAAGTGACGGTTCTAAATAGTTTCTTAGTCTGGAGAATGTTATACATTGGGTTTTGGAAGTAGAGAACGAAAATCCCGTCCGCATACTCCATTCCTCCAGTCGCTTTATGGTTAGCTGTAGGGAACGCTCCGCAGTAGCAAGTCTTCTTGCAGAGACGTAAACGGCGAAGTCGTCCACAAACAGAGAACAGCGTACAGGACGGCAGACACAAGCCGTTATGCCGTTTATGGCGACGGCGAATAACGTGCAGCTCAAAACGCTTCCCTGTGGTACCCCGTTCTCCAGATTGGTTGTGCTGGATAGGTTTGTCCCTAGTCTAACCTGAAATGTACGGTCAGACATGAACCCCTGAATGAAAGCCAGCATATTACCACTCACTCCTCATGCCTGGAAAGTGTTAATGATGCCTCTCCGCCACGCTGTGTCATATGCCTTTTCCAGGTCAAAAAAGACAGCGACTACTTGCTTTCGCTCAAGGAATGCGTCACGTATGGTTGTCTCAAGGGAAACCATGAGGTCCAACGTCGATCGTCCTTGGCGAAAGCCGCATTGCTCTCTCGAAAGGAGATTGTTCTTTTCGAGGAACCAGATTAACCTACGGTTTACCATCCGCTCCAACACCTTAGAAAGGCAGCTGGTAAGCGAGATGGGCCGGTAGCTAGACGGAGATAGTTTGTCCTGTCCCGGTTTGTATAAGGGGATGACGTGGGATTTACGCCATGCTAGCGGGAAAGTTTTTTTCCTCAAACACTCTATTGTAGAGCGCTAAGAGGGCCCCCTTACCCTCTGAGGGTAAATGTCTAAGCATGGCATAGTGCACGTCATCCGGACCAGGAGCAGAGTTGGAAGTACATGACAGTGCGGAGTCCAACTCCTGCATCGAAAAACTTATATTTAAGGGACATGGATTTGGATTGTTGAGTAGTATGTCTGTTTGATCAGAATATTGCTTATATCTGAAAAACTCAGGACAGTAAGACGAACTTTTTGAAACCTCCGATATGGAGGAGGCCAATAGGTTGACAACATCCCGGGGATCAGTCACAACGTCTCCGCCCGACTTGAGTTCCAAAATTGGCAAAGGTTGGGGTTTGCCGCATACCGACCTTAACCTTCTCCATACTTCGGCCTTAGGAGTTGTTCGAGATATTGTGGTCACGAAATTTTGCCATGAGGTTCTTCGGGAATTTCTGAAGACTCGTCGCGTTTTTGCCCTATGGAACCGGTAGCTTTCAAGATTTTCTTGGGTTGGGCGTTTGTTAAATCTTCGCAGATGCTCTCGAACATTCCTCTGTCCACCAAGGAACATTTTTTCGTCTTGGTTCGGGTGATGTCTTTGGAATGCTATCCTGAGCTGAGTTTGTAAAAAGTTCTACTACAGTATTTATGTCCAATGGGGTATTTATATCTAGTAATGTAAATTGTTTTTGGAATTTATCCCAGTCACCTTTGTCGAGGATCCATTTTGGTCTTCTAGTGATATTCAACGAAGAATCAGGTATTTTGATCTGAATTGGGAAGTGATCACTCCCGAATGTATCGGAGAGGACCTCCCAATCGAATCTATGAGCAAGTTCTGGACTGCATATAGATAAATCTATAGCAGACCGACCTCCCGTCCTAGGACACAGGTAAGTTGGGGATCCGTCATTAAGGACAAAGATATTGTGATCTCCGAGGACTCTTGCGACCAAGTTTCCCCTTGGTGTGGAATGGTCTGACCCCCAACTGGAATGGTGGGCATTGAAGTCGCCTAGGAGAAGAAAAGGCTTTGGTAACTGGCCGATCAGTGCCTCGAGATCACCTTGACAGAGGGTGACTGGGATTGGTGGAGAGTAGACGGTACATATACCAGGGTGTTCTGAAAAAAAAGGTGTGGCCCATAAGTCAGGGCGTGATTCCTCACATCAAAATAAGAAAAAAAGTGTCTAATTAACATAGGTCCGAAAATGCTTAGTTACCAAGTTATACAGGGTGAAAGATTTCGTCTGAATTTCAGTTCCCCTGCTGCAACGAAGCCCTACGGGCCATTTGTGACTGTTAATTAAGATGTACAATTTAGCGTACTTTATGTAAAATGAACTGAAAAATTGAATAAAACAGTTTCCAGACCTGTTAGCTATACAGTAATTTTTAAGATATGTGACGAAATACGCGAAACTTGATCCCCGAAAAACAAGTTACATTTAGGTTTGAAGCAGATTTACTATGTTAAATGTACAATAAAACACAAAAAAATTTTTTCACGGTACTTGTAGAAAATTAATTTCGAAGAGAAAAATGTAAAAATAAGTCTATAAAAGACAAACGCAAACTTTAAAAAATAATCCTTAATTACATACAAAACGCATGAAAAATAGATCAAAATCTGTTAAGCTCTCTACAAATGTAATATTGAAATTAAAACAGCTGTTTTTATTAAAACAAATTAAATGAGTTACTATTATTTTTTTATCAAGTAAATATTTTTAACAATCATACATTATCATACATAAAAAAGTTATCTGAATTATCATTCAACAAAAAAGTTACACTTGTCCTAAAAAACTAACCACGTCACAGTAGATGTTTCAAAATATTTCCCCTCATTCAAAAATACAAGCATCCAGGCCGTCTTCTCATAGACTGCCGAACTCTTTCGAAGATCCCAGGTTGTCTCACGTATCCTTTGAATCCCGTTAACAATCCTTATTCGCAACTCTTCTATGGTATCCACAGGCCGAGTCGTAGACAAGCGTCTTTAAATGTCCCCATAAGAAAAAGTCTAGAGGAATTGAGGTCAGGTGACCTTGCAGGCCATGTTACTGGGGCTCCTCGACCAATCCCATCTGTTTGGATATGCTTCATTTAAAAAATTCTCTTACTTGTAATGTGTAATGAGCTGAGCTACCATCCTGCATGAACCACATGTTGTTGCGTGTGTATAGTGGCACATCTCCGAGTAACTCATTCAGATTAGTCGTCAAGAAATGTAAATAATTTTTCACCATTGAGCGTATCAGGTAAAAAACTAATAAAAAATTTTATCACCCAGATACAGCCCATACGTTTATATAGAAAACTGATATTGGTGACGGTTCTCTGAAATAGCACGTGGATTTTCAATTGCCCACATGTGAGTATTGTGGGTTGTTAAGAATAGCCATTCTTGAAAATTTTGCTTCATCGTAAAGATAATGTAATTTAAAAAATTGTGGATTTACTGCAACTTCGGATAAGCCATTAGCATAGCTGAACACGTAAGAAAAGTAATCTCGAGGCAAAAGAGCCTGGACCCTTTGATAGTGATAAGAATGCAACTGCTGCTCGTGTAAAATCTTCCAGACAATTGAATTACTAACACCGAAATCCAAGGCTAGTTCTCTAGTACTTCTTCCAGGATGATTCTCTATTTCGTCCAACACGCCCCTCCTCCAATTCAGCTGTACAACGTTGTACGTGGCCGTCCTGATCTACCAACTTTCCCAGATTTAAAGGTTCCCGTCTCGCTTAGCCTTCTATGAATGGAAGCGAAGAAAACATTTTATGAGTCGGTTAACTGTCTATGAGGAAAATGTTTCCTGATAGAGTCGTCTAGCCTGACGACTGTTGCAATGTGCAAGACCGTACATTAAATGCATGGTCTGCCATTTCACCATTAGTGTACATAATTATTCATATTACCTGCCATGATGAATAAGATATTATTAGCTAATCAAAAATTAACTTCAACGGCACTCGCACTAACTTGTATTAAAGTACAGATCAACACACGCACTTAATGAGCAATGGAAAAATAGCTGCTTGTAATGTTTATTTTAAATTATTATAAAAAAAAAAAAACAATGGTTACATTGTTAAAACATATGTTTTTAAATAGAAAGTATTTTTGTTTCTTTTCTCAAATCAAATATTTTAATAAAACAGCTGTTTTAATTTCAATATTTACATTTGTAGAGAGCTTAACAGATTTATGTCTATTTTTCATGCGTTTTGTATGTAATTAAGGATTATTTTTTAAAGTTTGCGTTTGTCTATTATAGACTTATTTTACATCTTTCTCTTCGAAATTAAATTTTCTACAAGTACCGTAAAAAAATATTTTGTGTTTATTGTACATTTAACATAGTAAATCTGCTTCAAACCTAAATGTAACTTGTTTTTCGGACCAAGTTTCGCGTATTTCGTCACATATCTTAAAAATTACTGTAGCTACAGGTCTGGAAACGGTTTTTATTCAATTTTCAATTTTCAGTTCATTTTACATAAAGTACGCTAAATTGTACATCTTAATTAACAGCCAACAAATACCCGTTAGGGCTTCGTTGCAGCAGGGGAAACTGAAATTCAGACGAAATCTTTTCACCCTGTATAAACTTGGTTACTAAGCATTTTCGGACCTATGTTAATTAGACCTTTTTTTCTTATTTTGATGTGAGGAATCACGCCCTGACTTATGGGCACCTTTTTTCAGAACACCCTGTATACAGTTTAAACGGAACTTGGATTGACACACAAACACATTGGAGATTGGATTGGAGGGGCACCTCAGAGGCACCTAGGGATTCATCCACGAATAGAGCAACGCCACCACAGGCATGCCCGTCGTGAGGGAAATCTTCCCGAAAGATGTCAAATCCCCTCAAGGGGGTTTGGCATCCTGGGTGGAGTTTAGTCTCTTGGATGCGAATTACATGAGGTTTTTTGTTTTGTAAAAGATGTTTTACAACAAATGTCCGCGATAACCATTAATATTCCACTGGATAATTTTGAATTCGTTCATGTTTTATTTAACTGTATGTAATTTTCTGTCTGTTTTTATTTTTATTAAGTTTAAATGTACCTTGAGTTGTTTCAAATTCCGATCGAAGCAGAAGGTCATCCCCCATTTCATTCTCATCAACTATGGAAAGTTGAGAGGAGCAGGGAGTGGGGGGTGAACCAGTGCTTCCCTTTGATCTCGCCTGAGCTTTCGTTCGGATTTGGGTCTTAAGTCTCTCTTGGAGAGACTTCCTTTCCTCCGCCGTTTTGGAATGGACATATGGTCGTTCTTTTCCTTTAGCGGGTGCCACAGACACAGAAACTGGCCTGGGAATGGCTCCTTTTTGTTTAGGGGGTCCCTATGCTACGGGGGCAGAAGTCGTATGACTACTCACTTGTGTTTGCGGCAAGGCCTTGGCACTCAACTGCTGTACCAAGGCAGCGACCTGTTGAATGAGTAGACTCCGGAATCCTAGTGGACTCTCGTTTTTCAAAATCGAAGGGAGGATGTACCATCAGGTGTACAGCTTGGACGCCCCGGGCCAAAGGTTTGTTACTAAGGGCGTTGACGTCCAATTCGTAAATCGGTGCCGCTTGTATATAGACCATGGAGAAGAACGCAAGAACATAGCCATGAGTAGATCACTTGATGCTGACATAACTGACGCCATTACCAATCACTTGTATTAATTAAATCCACATATTCGTGAATTCCGAGGATTGAGTAATTAACCTTCGATCAATTCACACCTGGAATTCCAGTTGACAAGTCGAGCTACTCATGGCCCTGCTCTTGGCGACAGACAAAGAGGTATTGAAGTGCACGCCGTGCTTAGTTGTGATGACGCAATCACTGAGCCTCGTCGGCTCACCGTCTGGAAAGTGGGGGCTGGAAGACCTTCTACCATCGATCTCTGTAGTCCTCTAATGGGGCCCTTCCAGTACCCACTGCTCTATCCGCAAGGCACTTTGGGTTGGCACATCGGCATGCTGGATAACGGAAAAAAACTTTCTCAATATAACTATTCACGTTGTCTCTTGCTCTCCAATCCTTGTTTTTCTTATCTTCGTTTTATAAGATTTTCACAGACAAAGTCCTCAGCCCAAAAGGCCATGCGGATAGGACAACTGAACGAGCTACATGACGCTCAACGCAGTGGTCCGGCAGGAAGGCAGGTTAGAGATGACATCGCTTGTGACGAAACAGTCCAAGGTGAGGGTGGGGCATAGCCTGTAAAGATTTACCTCCCAAGTACGTTTATTGGTGGGCCCAGATACACGAAGATACATTACGAGAACGCGATGGCCCTCGTATCACGTCTGGGTTCACCAACGTACTTTCTTACTTTTACGTATAGCGCGACTTGGGAGGAGAACAAGAGAGCGTGTCCCCACGGCAGTGGACGCAGTGACCCTAGCACGGCTTGCAGTGTTTTCCAGATAAAACTTCTAGAACATCTTAAAGATCTGCGGAGCGGAGCGATGTTCGGCTGCTTGAGCTATATCGTCTACGTCATCGAAATGGCAATGAGGAGCCTTCCTCACGCCCACATTGTGTTTAAGATAGACGGAGACGGTCCAGTACAAGCAGACGAAAATCGACTCTGTAATCCGCGCGGACATCCCCTCGGAAGAAGAAGCCGTTGGAAGACTCAGGAAGTTGTTTTTGCAGCACATGATCCCCGGTCCTTGTGGCACAGATCACCGACTTCCTGTGCTGGGACGTTGTGAAGGGCCACTCCACAAAGTTCTATCCTAAGCCTCCATGCCAGACAACTCACGTCGTTGACAGAGGATTCGTTCAGTACAGAAGGGATTATAGAAATGCAGGTGAAATCAAGTCACGCAACAGGTCTGTTACTGTTCACGATGGATGGGTTGTTCCATATAACACCGTACTATTGCTTAAGTATGAAGCAGACATTAACTTGGAGCTTGCGTCTACCCGTCGCGTCATCAAGTATCTATTCAAATACCTGATGAAGGGTGGATCAGTTCAAAACGTCACAGTTACACCTTTGTGGCAACAAGATGACGAGGTAGAAAGCTATGTGACTAAGAGAATGGTCGGTGCAAGCGACGCTTGATGGCGTCTCTTGGACTTTTCAATCTCCAAGTCAGAACCGTCGGTCGGGTGTCTCCCTGTTCATCTTGAGGTAAAGCAGCATTTGTGTTTCGACATATCAAAATTTTTTTGAAAAATTCATTTTACACGTGAAACGACCTAACAGATGGATTATACACACATACAGATGGAAATCACTTCATCACTGTTCGCCAGCGTGGAGAGAAGGTATGCACACTTTTTTGGGTCTCGCCTAATCGTGGTGAGCTGTACTACCTGCGGATGCTCCTAATGTCAACGCCTTGCCGCGGCTCCTCTGACCTCCTGTTACGAGGTGGTCCTGGCTGTCGCACGTTTCAGGAGGTCTGTCGTCATCTCGGCTTGGTGGAGGATGAAGATGAGCACCAAAGAGAAAAATGTATATATATATATATATATATATATATATATATATATATATGTATATGTATATATATATACACGAAGATGAGAAAAATTTATATATATATATATATATAAAATTTTCTATTTAAAATTTAAATTTAGATATATTCGTTAAGTTGTAAATGAAGATGTCTGGAATGATGTTCATGGCTGGTATCATAAAATAAATTATGTAAAATATACGTTTTAAACTAGAGAATGCTGAATTATACTTTTGGCTTGGATAGCAAAGTTTCTTGTACGGAAAACATTTTCAGGTCCTCGCACCCACTACGTATAAGTTTATTATATTTTTTATCACTGCTAACCATGCACTATGTGAACAGGTTTCACTCTAGTTCATAACATATATTTATTAATCTATATCAATAAAACTCTTAAATACTAACGTATATGATAAACTGTTTAAGTAAATCAAACAGAAATGTTCTAGATTAATACCTGTTATCAATGACAGTTGGAATTTTCGTATTGACTCAACGAATAAATGAATTAGTCACCTGGCCTTTTTGAAATGTACAGGAACAGTTTAGTTACAAACTTTACCTCCTTACAAAAGCAGTGTAGCCCCTTGCATCTGTTTGAATATATATGTATTTTAGCATAGGAATCAAATGAGCATATAAAAAATTGTAAATAGGTTACAATAAATAAATTGCACGAAATTATATGCTGGTATGGTAATGATTCTCAAATGAAAGATGTGTGGAAGATAATATTTATTAACTAAAATGTGATATTATACCTTGTCAAACATTTGTTAAATGTTTTGATGTCCACTGCATGTTTCCTCAGGAAATTACTCAAGTCAAAAGTGCTACCACATGGGTTAAAAATAACGAACATTATGTATAACACACAAACACATCACAAACTGTAGGCTCACCGCGCGCACACGATCACGCCAGGGCGGACAGTAGACAGGTTGAAGTCTGGAGCTCCTACGTCACTCTTCTTAGTGATGCGTTCTACTGTATTAGTTCATCAGCTGATGACAAAATATATTGTCCGAGAATACTGTTTAAAATACAATGCAAACTAAACTGAAGCCTCTCTTATACAATAATTCAGTTTGAGTTTTGATGTTTGAAATGTTTGTATACTCGTAATTCATATTCTTCGTCAGTTTCGATTTTATGCTCTTTCTTGCAATTATGTTAGATTCCAAAATTATCAATAATCTCCCCCATTGTATGACTGTGAATGTAAGATTCTGGGTAAAAGACGATTTTTTATTACTTAACCGCGGGTTAGTTTGACGTTACTGTAATCTACTTTTGAAAGCCCGCTCAGAATGCCCGAGGAATGAGCTGTCACAGTCACTACATTTTAACTTATAATACCAGTTTATTGCTTGGTTTTCAGTGGTTGTTCCCATTTCTTATCTGGATATTACGTTTCTGTTATGGTTTAAATGTATAAGAATTTTTCAGTATTTTTCTGAATCCATGCTGTATGGTGTTGTTATAGTTTTCTTTTTGCTATTACTCGTTCTATTGTAATCTATGTGAGTATTTTTATTTAAAAATAAATCTGTCCACTAAGTTGCTATTGTGTCCATTAGATGAGGCTTAATTTTTTTATAATAATGTTGACCCCTCGTACTTTCTTTGAATATGTGCGGGAAGACGTGAAGTACCCACCAGATGTTAGCGCTCCGATCTGTTTTTCTAGCAACAACTCTGTTGGGCCTTTGGACAGTGACTAGTCCTGACTCGTCCATGTTATATATATCAGCTGGAATAAATTTGTTACGATCCAAAACTTTGGCAAGGTTGTCAAAAAAACCTGCTATTAGAACTACTAATAAAAATCCCAATTCTCAGAAGAAATATATAACAAGGCATTAATAATGATTGAAGATATTTGTATTTTCATTTCGAACATGCCGCTCATCCATTTCAACATGCCAGCGCCGAACCACCCAGCAGCAGATATCATCAACAGCGATGTTCAACGTGAACACCAATTCTATATGACTTCTTTGGCTTCTTTTGTTGCTAAAAATGAACGATTGCTTACTGTTGAGCAACGAAATGTGTATGATCGAATAAACGTATCAATGATGGATTCTTTTTTTTTGGGTGCGCCAGGTGGCACTGGCAAAACATTTCTCATCTTACAGATACTTGCGCGCATTCGATCACAAAATCATATTGCATTGGCAATTGCTTCATCAGGCATTGCAGCCACCTTACTTGATGGTGGACGGACTGCACATTCAGCACTTCAATTACCTTTAAATATTCATACAAATCCCGAAGCAATGTGTAACATTAGTAAGGATTCAGGCATGGCTAAAGTTTTGAAAAAGGGCAAAATTAATTATTATCTGGGATGAATGTACAATAACCCACAATCATTCGCTTGAAGCTCTCGACAGGTCCCTGAAAGATATCAGAGATAATACTAGGCTTTTTGGTGGAACTCTACTGCTGCTGTCTGGTGATTTTAGACAAACATTACCCGTCATTTCACGTGCGACATATGTGGACGAAATAAACGCATGTTTGAAAGAATCTTATCTATGGCGAAGTGTCAGCAAATCATGACTTACTCATAATATGCGCGTTCAACTTCAAAATTATCCATTAGCATCAGAATTCTCTAAACTATTGTTAGACATTGGCAATCGTAAAGTTCAATTTTATGAAGATACACAATATATAAGACTCCCAGAGAATTTTTGCAACATGGTGGCTACAAAAAATGACTTAATAAAAAGTATATTTCCAGATTTGCAACATAATAATACCAATCATGCATGGTTACGCGAGCGAGCTATTTTAGCCGCAAAAAATTTAGATGTTGATGCAATCAATTTTAAAATACAACAATTTTTGCCTGGTAATGAAATTACATTCAGATCCATTGACACCGTTGTTGATCGTGATGAAGCTGTCAACTATCCTGTAGAGTTTTTAGATTCACTGGATTTACCTGGAATGACACCACATAATTTACGATTGAATCACCTATAATTTTGCTTCGGAATTTGAATGCTACGAAATTGTGTAATGGCACGAGATTGGTCATAAAAAATCATTTCCAACATTCTTGAAGCCACTATTTTGAGCGGAAAATTTCAAGGTGAAGTTGTACTTCTACCACGGATCCCAATAATTCCTTCAGATTCGCCTATACCATTCAAACGTTTGCAATTTCCAATCCGCTTGGCATTTGCTATGACTATTAATAAGTCACAAGGTCAAACAATGACAGTTTGTGGCTTAGATTTAGAAAATCCATGCTTTTCTCACGGCTAGTTATATGTTGCGTGTTCCAGGGTCGGAAAACCATCTAATTTGTTTGTGTATACTCCTGAAGGATTAACAAAAGATATTGTGCATTCAATGGCATTACGATAAATTAAATTGTAAATTGAAAAAATATAACTGTTATAAAATAGTTTGTTTCAACTTTTTTACCTTCAGTTTAAATAAGATAAAGTTTTCATTTAAAACATCCTCTACATTTTCACATCACTCATGTTATACTCACACACTATCGGTTGGTCAAAGTGTGATTAAATGTACATGTAATGAAGTTAGATATTGTAATAACTTTTTAATAGTCATTTTTATTAAAACAGCCCAAATTGTTACAGATTAATCAAAAATTAAAATTTTCGAATTAAAGACGTGTGTACAGGACAACGTCTGTCGGGTCTGCTAGTAGTCATATAAATATTGAAAAGATTATTGATAAATTGGTTGGGTAAAAAGTTTACAAATAACTTAAATAAATCAGAGTGAGCAAAATACACGATTAGTCTCAAACACAATGTACACAAAGAAACAATGATAAGATATTATTAATAGCATACACATACAAAAAGTAATATATAAAATAATAATAAGAGCAATAAAAAAGGAACATACAAAATTCACATCACAACCTCTAATATTGTATAAACTATAATTAAACCCTGAATAAAATAAGAGTAAGAAACTTACAAATATGAAAATCCTTCTTGAGAAACATACTCTTGGCAGTCATTGGAGCCATCGCTGGTGCTTTGGAGACTGGTCTTTGTAGTGGGCACATATTGGGTCAAAGATAGAGCTCTAGTTCATTCCATTGCTTCATCCTTACGTACAGCTTCTAAGACAGTCCAGATTGATGGATTATTTTGGTTTATTTGGCTGTTGAACCTATTGTCAAAACACACAACAGTCGAAACGTCAATTAAAACCCTCTGTCACACCCAACACTCCCAGTGGCGAGCAGAAGAAGGAAAAAACGACCAGAAGAAGAAAACCTAGAACTCCACTGCCTTTTTCTTCAATTCTCATCGAGGGCGACAGCCATACCCGTGACTTAGCTGATCTTGTGAGGCGAAAAATCACTCGGGTGACCAAAGTAAAGGGCGTCTGTAAGTCAGGGGGTAAACTGCTGGAGGCGGTAACCGACGACTCGCCTGCGCCCGGGAGCTGCTGCGTCATCATAGCAGGGACAAACGACGTCGCCTCTGGCCAGCAATACAACATCTACAAGCATCTCGACCAGCGTATCACGAGAAAGCTGAGAACCGCCAGCGTTGTCGTCTCCACCCTGCCCCATAGACACGATCTGCCAGCCACTCACCTAATCCATCAAGAGACCGCTCTCATCAACAACTATATTGAAGAGCTGTGCGAGAGGCACCATGGGGCAGTGGTGATGGACTTCAATCGCATCGGCAGAGGTGCTTTCACACAACACGGCATGCACCTGCGGTCTGGTAGTAAGCACCTGCTGTCGGAGCTGGTGGTGGATAGTCTGCGGAGGATGAACCCCTCTGTCCTCAGAGCGCCATCATACCAACCGCCTGCAGCCAGCGCTACTGAGACGCCGTCAACCGGACCTCAGAAGACTGCATCTGCGCCACCACTCTCCACCCACCCTGCCACCTTGACAGCCGCAGCCCAGCCCCACGTCTTGCCCTTCGACTCATTCGCGGAGGCGGTTAAAAGCGGCCTGCCAAACTCGTCTCCGGTGAAAAGTCCACAAAAAAACTGTCCATCCTCAAGTCTAGTGCAAATAACATAAATTATTTATCAGAACTAGGGAATCACAAATCAATCAATCACAAAAATCAAATTCACAAAATTCAACCCTTGTTTTTTCAGTGGTGCACCAGAATGCGCAGTCTGCCACAAATAAAATAGACGAGCTGACACTCATGGCAGAAGAGTTGCACCCCGACATATTCGTTGTTTCTGAACATGGCTTCACGGCTGACACTGTCGCTATGTTCAGAATCAACAATTACGAATTGGCTAACTCTTTTCACCGAACAAATTTCAAAGGGGGTGGTGTGGCAATATTTGTCAATCCTCAATTGAATTTCCAGCCCTTCAGGGTGGATTATAGCTGTGATCTTAACTTTGAAGTGGCTGGAATAAAAATTGATCAAAATTCCGTTGGAAAAATTGTAGTAATTGGCTTATACAGATCCCCAAATGGGTGCAGCACAACCTTTTTTGAAAACCTTGAAATCCTCCTAAATTTGTTCAGTTCAAAATCATTGAAGTTCATTATCGTTGGTGACTTCAATATCGACGCGATGGATCGCACCAACCCCCTGACCCAGCGGTTTTCGCGATATTGTTGCTTCTTTCGGTTTAAACTGGTCCGTGAACTCACCAACAAGAGTGACCGCCACATCGAGCACAGCCATCGACAACGTCATCACAAATGTTCCTGATGTTTCGGTCTCTGTAATGGACGCGGCCATCTCTGACCACTTCGCGCAGGAAGCCATTTTCACAAAATCCAAACAAAAATCTGAACCTCCCGCCATGAAAACAAAACGAGATTTAAAAGCTGCAAATGTAAATCTTTTCAAAAAATATCTCGAGAAAGAATCATGGTCTTTCTTGGATTCTTTTGACCGAGTAGAGGACGCCTTCAACGCGTTTCTTGGCAAAGTAATTTTCATTTTAAACATCACTTGCCCGTTCAAAAATTTCAAAGAGCGTATCAAAGAGGGCAAGAATACCTGGATTACCCAGGATATTCTTGAACTAAAAGAAAGGCTCATGTTTTACCATTCGATATATGTCAAGACTGAAAATGAAGAGTTCAAAAACTTTTTTCGCAATTACAAACAAAATTATCGAAAAGAAATAAAGAAAGCCAAGGCACGAGACGTCGAAGACCAATTACAACAATCAGAAAACTTTTCAAAAAGCGCGTGGAACATCATTAATAGCAGCAAAAATCAACCACAATTTTCCAAATTCTCGGTTCCGACACTAAAAAACAATAAATGACACAATTGACGATCCCTTTAAAGTGGCAAGTGAATTTAACACATTTTTCTCGACCGTAGCTGAACCAGATAACTCGTTTATCTTGGACAGCTCTCGCGAAGAGCCATTGACGGGACCGGTCTCATCTATGGGTCTTTTTCCTGTAGGTGAGGCTGAGGTGGCCCGTATCGTGCAAGATCTGAGACCAAAAAAGTCTTGCGACATCAACGGAATGTCTGTATGGTTAATCAAAAGGTGCTTCAAGCACTTTTTGACACCAATCACAAAATTGATTAATCTCTCTTTTGCACAAGGCGTTTTCCCCTCTGCATTGAAAACAGCCAAAGTCATTCCAATTTTCAAGAAAGACGATCCTTGCATCTCAAGCAATTATCGTCCGATTTCCATCCTCCCTGTTTTCAGCAAATTTTTTGAAAAAGCTTTTCTCAAACAATTCGAAAAATTTTTTGAACCGTTTACGAAATTCTTTGTTCCGAACAATTCGGGTTCAGGAAAAACAAATCGACAATAGATGCTGTAACGGATCTCATTCACAATGTTGTCGATGGCCTGGAAAGGAGAGAACATGTGCTAAGCATATTCCTCGACCTTTCCAAAGCTTTTGACTGTGTGCATCATGCAAAACTGATGCCCCAGTTGTGGACAAGTGGTATTCGGGGTCTGCCGCACGACTGGCTCTCGTCTTATCTTCAGGATAGAAAGCAGTGCGTACAGATCGCGAATGCCATGTCAAGCAAAGTGAAAATGCCCTATGGTGTCCCTCAGGGATCAATATTAGGGCCAGTCCTTTTCATAATTTACGTCAATAGGTCATCAATCCAGAATGGAAAGGTGACTCAATACGCTGACGACACGACTCTCTGCATCAGATCAAAATCAAAACACGATCTCGAAGTGAAGGCATTTATTGAGTTGAATTCATGCATCGAGCATTTCTCAAAACTCAATCTGAAAACAAACAGCTCGAAATCAAACGTCATGAATTTTTGCCTCCGGCAGCAACAAGACCAAGAACTACGGCCTGCAGTGATGGTGGACGATGTTCTTCTTGATGAAGCTGAATCCATTAAGTTCCTTGGAATGCATCTTGACCGAGGACTGACATGGGACGATCACATTGAAAAGGTTTGCTCCAAGGTTGCCTCGGGCATTTTTGTCCTGCGCAATCTTGCAAAATTTTGTTCTTTGGATATATTGAAAACGGCATATTTTGGCCTGATACATCATTTGACTTACGGCTTGAGACTGTGGGGCAGCTCAAAAGAAAGCTGTCAGAATTCTTTCAAAATTAAACCCCAGAGAGTCGTGTAAAGATTCCTTTAGGGAGCTTGGATTGCTGACTTTACCCTGCCTCTATATTCTCGATGTCGCCCTGTACTGTAGACTCAAATGTGAGTTGCTGCAGGGTAGGGATGTCCATCAGTACGAGACTAGAGGCAGGGACAACTTTAGAATCGACCAACACAGAACTATTGCTTTTGAACACTTGCCGTCACAAGTTGGTGTCAGAATAATCAATAGGCTCCCTGAAGTTATCAAACAACTCGATGATCCAAAAAAATTCAAAGCTCGTCTAAAACACCTCCTGGTATCAAAGGCATTTTATTCTGTTGATGAGTTCATGATGGGCCGCTGGGATGAAAATTTTGAAAATTAAGAGCAACGAGAAAAATCCCTGGTTCTGATTATTGCCTTTCATTAAATAATAATTTTAGTTGACAAATCATCAAATAACTGATGTATTTTTTGTACCATTACTGACGCTTGCAATGCAATTGTTGTAAAGTGTTTTTATGCAATAAAGGAATATTATTATTATTATTATTGTTCCAAGACTCGCAAGCGTTAATGGTACGATAGTAATTACCAAACGTGACCTCGTGGACGGTCCACACTCCAGCACTGCATACTTAATATTTGCTAAAGTGTACAATTAAAAGTAAATTCTTACAAACACTTAATTTCCTTATCTTAATATTTTCTTTACTGTGTGTTCGACAGTGGTTGCAAAAAATGTTGAATTAAGAAGTGTTCTTAGAATGTTGAATAAGAAGTTAATTCTATGTTTTCAAGACCAAATATAAACAATTTGAAAATGATGGTAAAATTAGTTACACATAATGAATGTGCTATATAACAATGTTTCACAAAACAGGTGACTAAAGTTAACAGGCTCTTCCAATCTATACTATTACATTATACTATAAAAACCTTGTTCTATGTACCTAACTTTTCCGTGCATTTTACGATACTTTAATAGTTGTTTAGCTAGCGCGTCGAAAACTAATCCACAAAGATAGGGCCCATTCTACACGAGCCACAAAAACGCGACCGTTTGGGCGCGAGCGACACGTGCGTCACAGAACCACAGAGTTTTAATTGGGCATTCTATACGGGCAACTTTACGTTTGCGTGTGGACGCGTTCGTTGGCGTGCCGGCGTGTCATTCTACATGTAGCAACTTGCAAGCGTTTGGCCGGCCGAGCTGATTTGTTCTTCACAAGTCCACAACTAGTAGTCAAGATAATTTGTGACTTTGCAAACAAGATGTTTGACACTGAACGACTTATTTGTGAAATCGAGGGCCAACCTCCCCTGTATGATATTAAAAGTAAGGAATATTCTAATAGGGATGTAAAAGCCAAGCGTTGGGTGAAAGTAGCAGAAGTAATGTTTTAAAGATTGGACAGATTTTAATATGAAAACAAAGGATGAAAAAGGTAAGATTAAGTCTAAGTACACGGTGGTCCATTTAAGATGACCACGTGTACCTTATCTGGATATCTGTTGAGTTACGAAATATTTTTAAAGCAAATAGTGATTGGGGAAAACGAATTTTTATATTATTAAATTTTTTTGTATACAAGGTGTTTTTTTATGTGGGGCAACTATCAACTTTCTTATCCTAAATGAAACACCCTGTATAATAGGAGGTATTTAGATTGTAATCTTAATTATAGTCATTTTACATTCAAACTCTGTTTGAATTTCCTGCAGTTTTTGAGATATGAGCACCAGAAAAGTGCCATATTATACAATTTGAAAGCCTCTAGTATGTAAACGCTTTAAGTTAGAGTGAAACTGTTTGCACTCTTCTACCTTATTTTTTAATCCCCTATCTAAAAATGTCAACTTTCGGTTTAAGCGGAAGTGTAGAATTTTCAACTTCTGGTCAAAACCAGAAGTTGGTATATTTAGAAAGAGTATTTAAAACTAGGATAGGAAGTGTAAACCGTTTTGCTGTAACTTAAAGCGTTTAAATGCTAGAGCATTTCTAAATTTAAATATGTAATTTTTCTGGTACTCCTAAGTATCTCAAAAACTAATGGAAATTCAAACAGAGTTTAAATGCAACAAATTATTATAAGTAAGGTTACAATCTAAATACCTTTTATTTAAAATAAGAATGATGATAGCTGCCTCATCTAAACAAGATACCCTGTATACAAAAAAATATAATAAAATGAAAATTTATTTATGCCCAATAACTATTTGTATTAAATTCTGTTTGGAACTCATACAGATATCCAGATAAGGTAGTGGGTCATCTTAAATGGAACACCGTGTACATATTTGGCTAGTCAAGTTAGGGTTAATCCTAGCTCTGTGGGAAATGTGTGTTTCATGTTAGAATATAAAAATTGCATTACAAATTTATATTACAATAATTCATGTTTTAACATGAAATGCACACTACTCACAGAGCTAGGGTTAAGGCTCTGCTGTACCAGTCGCCATCTTAGATTATTGAAACTCAAAGGTGGTTTAAACATAATAACGAATGACAAAAAAACGAACTTTATTAAGTAAACTAATACAAACTTTTTATAATTCTCACAGCATTACATACTCTTTCCCATTTTTTATACTTTTACACATATTTGTTTTGCCAAGAAAGTGCTCCAGAACCGTTGAAATATTGACAGAACACTTTTCTTACTTCAATACCTCATGGCATGCCCCCTACAACAGCGGATTCTTGAATTTCCTGTAGTGGACAGAATAGTGGTTAGAGTATCCTCGAAAAGGTAGCCATCTCTTCTTCGCACAAAATTATGCAAAACACAACAAGCCTGCACTACGATGACAGCAAAATCAGGATGTATTAACATAGAAGAATGTAGTACGCGCCATTTGTTAGAGAGAATTCCGAAAGAGCATTCTACGACACGCCGTGCTCGGCAATGTCTGTAGTTGTAGATCCTCTTTTCTTGCGATAATCCCTTGGATGTTGGTATGGCCGCATCACATGCTTGGACAATCCAAAAGCTTCATCCCCAAGCAAAACATAGGGTACCTCGGAACCCTGCTCAACATTGTCAGGTACTGGTAGGGAATTATCTGGAGGCAGGTCTAGTTCGTTATTTCTGAGTCTTAGTCCAAAATTTGAGTTTTTAAAAATCGTAGAGTCACCTTCGCGTCCAAAAAATCCAATATCGACAGCTGTGAAGTAATCGTTTGCGTCAGCAACCGCCAAAAGAATAATCGAGAAGTATTTCTTGTAATTTAAATACTCTGAGCCAGAGTTAGGGGGACAAATTATCCCGATATGTTTCCCGTCGATACTTCCAATACAATTGGGAAACCGTGTAATCTGATAAAATTCCTTGGACTTCTGCAACCACAGCTCCTTCGTAGGAAATGGAATTTCTAGAGGTTGAACAACATTCCATATGGCCAAACAAGTTTCTCTCACAATTAAATGCATACAAATTGAAAAAAAAAAAAAAAAAAACATGCCTGAGGTGATATATTTGTATAAGCACACTTGCTCGAAATATTGACGCACAAGGGCCTATTGCACACTGGAGCGTTATGTTGTTACACGATATAAATACATACAAATTGAAAAAACATGCCTGACGTGATATATTTGTATATGCACACTTGCTCGAAATATTGAAGCACAAGGGCCTATTGCACACTGGAGCGTTATGTTGTTATACGATATAAATACATACAAATTGAAAAAACCCTGCCTGAGGTGATATATTTGTATATGCACACTTGGTCGAAATATTGACGCACAAGGGCCTATTGCACACTGGAGCGTTATGTTGTTATACGATATAAATGCATACAAATTGAAAAAACCCTGCCTGAGATGATACATTTGTATATGCAAACGTCATGGTTCCTGCTGTACCTGTAAGTGCCATATGGATTCAGTTACTTTGTTCAAACGTCATGGTTACTGCTGTACCTGTAGGTGCCATATGGATTCAGTTACTTTGTTCAAACGTCATGGTTCCTGCTGTACCTGTCAGTGCCATATGGATTCAGTTACTTTGTTCAAACGTCATGGTTCCTGCTGTACCTGTAAGTGCCATATGGATTCAGTTACTTTGTTCAAACGTCATGGTTCCTCCTGTACCTGTAAGTGCCATATGGATTCAGTTATTTTGTTCAAACGTCATGGTTCCTGCTGTACCTATAAGTGCCATATGGATTCAGTTACTTTGTTCAAACGTCAATTTGATTTAGACCCGTAAATAGTGCATTTTAATCTGTGTATAGTCTATTGCCTACCCATAAATGGGAGGAGGCTATAAAAATATTTTATTACACATTTCAAAATACTCCTTTATTTATTTATAAATAGGCTAAGATTGCCTTTTTGTATAAAAGCCATTTTGTGATATAAATCTGTAATTCTTCATGTCCTATTTTGTTATGAACGTTAAACTAATTTATTTCCAGATGGATGATCGTGACGACGGTGTTATACAGGAGTGGCTACTTTTGCCAAGTAGTGATGTATCGGAAGAAGAGGAGCTTGGAGATGAAGAGAACGAAGAAGACCTCGTATTTTATATAATTTTCAATCGGGGCTCTGAAGAGCAGCTAGAAGCTGATGGAATAAATTTGGAAGAGGTATTTGAGTGAATTTTTTAATAGCTTAGTTACGTTCCATAAATTAAACGCTGTATTTTTTTATTTCGTAAAAGATGGAGTAGTTATTCAAATTAATATAGCCTAGAATAAATTTAAACAAAATACAATTTTTTTTATTTGGGGAAATAATTTAATAATGCATGGGTTCCTTACTTTGAACCTGTTTTTTTGTTTCTAACTACAAACTTTACATAACTTACTGTTAATTTATTTTGCAGATTCGGGTTGCAGTGTCTGAGGGTGATAATGAATTTGGAGACGTTGAAGAACAGGAAGCCGAAGACATCCAATCTGCATTTGAGATTGTGACTGCTGTACAAGAAGAAGAGAACGTGAGTATGGCAGATCCAGACTATATGCGTCCAGGACCTTCTACAGGTAGGACTATACATTAAAGAGGGAGGGGAAGACAAGAAAATACCCCCAGAGTAAGACGTGCTATACAAAGGGATAGATGCCCAGTCTCCATTTGGAATAAGGAAGAGTTCATCTCTCCTAATTTTCAGTGGGAAGGTACGATTCCTAACCCCCCCATAGAAGCAGCTTCAAAAACCCCATTTGATTTCTTCTCAATGTTTATTGATGAAGAAATAGTTCAACTAATAAAAGAGCAAACAACTTTGTATGCTCAGCAGAAGGGAAAGGACTTGAGTGTTACAACTATTGAAATACAACAATACATCGGCATATTGTTGCACAGTGGAGTAGTCAATGTTCCCCAATATCGTATGTATTGGGCAGCGGAGACTCGTTACCCAGCAATTGCTGAAGTTTTGCCTAGGAACAGGTTTTATGATATATTAAATCATTTACATCTTGTTGATAATACCACACGAATTCCTGGAGACAGCCTTTTAAAAGCTCATCCTTTGATAAATACTATTTCTGAGGCTTGCAGAACGATTCCACCAGAACAGAATCAATCCATTGATGAGCACATGATACCATTCAAAGAGACTTCATACATGAAGCAATATGTGAAGAAAAAGCCCAAAAAATGGGGCTACAAAGTATTTATGAGATGCGGAGCATCAGGTTTGATGCACGATTTCTCAATATACATTGGGAGTGAAAAGGCTTGTGGTGACCACGGTCTCGGGTTCAGCGGTGACATTGTAGTTGAACTTTGCTTAGATTTGCCAAATGATAATGGTTTTACAATTTTTACAGATAACTGGTTCACCTAAATATAGTTATTCAATAACTTAAAAGAGAAGGGGGTATGGGGTACCGGAGTAGTTCGACCAGATCGAACCAATCATTGCCCACTGTTGGAAGAGAAAGATCTAAAACGGCTCGGAAGGGGTCACATGACAGTGCTGTGAATACAAAGAGCAATTTTTTTGGAAGTTACGTGGTATGATAACAAACAAATCACTATGCTCACTGCTATTGACAACAATGAACCCATAGAAAATATGTAGGAGATGGTCAAAAAAAGATCGCCAGCAGGTAGATGTTCCCCGACCAACCATTGTTCACTCCTACAATGAGTCAATGGGAGGGGTTGACTTGTTTGGGAAGTTGATTTCACTCTATCGAATTGATATAAGGAGCAAACGTGGATATATGCGAATAGTTCACTGGTGTTTTAATGTTTCAGTTGTAAATGGGTGGCTTTTGTACCGGCGCTTTATGAAGCAAACTGGACAAGAATGTAAATACACGCTTGTACAATTTCAGTTGTATGTGGCAAGAGCTCTGTGCTCTAAGGAGTCATAACGGAGAAAAAAGGACCTGGAAGACCTCGGACAGATACTCCTCAAATTACTCCTAAAAGAGGACCGAAGAGGCTGCTACCTGTTAGTGAATCAAGGTATGACAACGTAGCACATTGGCCAACGCCTGTTGGGAACAAGTTGCGTTGCGCACATTGCAACAAAGGACAAAGTAGGAGTAGGTGTCAAAAGTGTGCAGTCCACCTGTGTTTGACCAATGTAAGCAACTGTTTTTACAGTTTTCATACCTGTGACTAGTGTGTAACTGTGTATATTGCAATCTGTAATAATTTTAACTATTGTAAATATTCACGAAAATACAAAATGTTATTGCTATTATTCTCCTATGTATCTACCAGTTTTTTTACAAATTAGTGCCATATGGCACCTATGGGCAAATAATAGTGTAGTGACAAAGTAATTGATATTGGATACTTGTGTTCCTATAGAATCCATATGGACACAGTTTCCTAAATGTTTAAATTGTAATGGATTTTCAAAATAATTAATGAAAAGTGTTTATTCAAAGTAAAAATAAAAGCATTTTTACAGAAAACATTTTTCTTTTTCTTACTTTTTCATAATTTGGGCATGAAAGGGTTAACTTTTCATTTAATAACTGTATAATAGTACTGATCAAGATAGAATGGATATTTTCATTAAATTAAAAATTAAACAGATGTTTCATCCTATTGGTAAAACTTCGTTTGAAAACTCCAACAGCTGATTATGGTCAGTTAAATGTGGATTATGAAACGAAAATACTATAAATGTTTAAGAAATCTATAACATGACAGGCACATTTTCTTATCTATCATTTTTTATAAACCATCCTCGCATTTCAACGAACGATTTACAAAAAGAACTGGCCGAACTGGTCCAACCGTTCTTGAGTTTGGCGCTTGGCAAAATCTTTTGCGATTCATTGTTATTGTGCATATAAGACTACATATTATATATACAAAAGTTATTACATATGGAAATAATGCTCCTCCCAATTGGGAAACTATTTTACCACTATTTTAATTTTAAATATTAAAAATTATATTTAATGAGCAATAATTATTTTAAATGTTTTGTATATTTATAGTTGTATTTGTATAATTAGTATATTTAAGTATTTTTATAGTAGACATTTCCATGAGAAAATAAAGTAACCATACTAAAACACAAGTATATATGATTTTAGTATAGTATTTATATTGGTGTCTTAGTTTAGTTTATGAATGTTTTTTTTTCAAGGAACCAGTGGATGTGTCGAGCAAAGCGGTAAAGGATGGATTTAATTCCTCAATGCTTGGAAGATCAGTGACTGACGAGAATAATACCCTCCACGTCAGTCACGTAAAGCTAAAGATAAACATTCAAAGTTTACCCTAATATAGCACCATCTAGTCAGTTACTGTCGATAATGATCATGCACTTCAGTCACGTAAGCTAAAGATGGAACATTCAAAGTTCACCCCAATATACCACCTTCTAGTCAGTTACTGTCGATAATGACCATGCACTTCAGTCACGTAAGCTAAAGATGGAACATTCAAAGTTCAACCCAATATACCACCTTCTAGTCAGTTACTGTCGATAAAGTTAACCCCAATATACCACCTTCTAGTCAGTTACTGTCGATAATGACCATGTACTTCAGTCACGTAAGTTAAGTTATAATTTTAGAGTACATGTAGTATATCTGTAGTAATCAAAATACAAGATATCAATATTCAGCATTAGTTTCACAATTTTGTTTCTGCACGGTTTCAATAACTATTGTTTGTAAACGAATGCTACTGTACTGGACACAAGTCACTTTAACTTTTATTTTCTTTTTATATCGATTGTCTTATATAAATATTTCATTCATTCAATTGCTAATTCCAACATCGTTGTATTCCGGATTTTGAAAGATTTGGCTCCACAATTAAACCCTGCGGTTGTGGTAACGGATTTTGAAGGGGGCCACAGGTGGCTGTATGATACGTATTCCAGTTTCTACTAAAATGGCTAAGACAACCGCTAAGAGCCCGATTTGAACAGTAAGGAACGTATTTTCAACATAAAACTGTGACTAGTTGCAACTTGCCTTCACCTCGGGATTTATTACATTTCGAGTTACTATATCTTCTAGTGCACAAATTAGCCATCTAGAGAAACAGACGAGTTATTCTTACAATGCGGAAACCTGATAGTTGCGTGGACTTCATGCGTTAAAAGAGATTATTTTTAAAGGTTTATTTAAAACAGTATTGTTATATAACATTTGTCATTCTAGGCCAGGTTTTAAATTTTAGACGTAACAAACTTATTATTATAAGTGTTATTAAAATGTGGAATGTTATTAAAAGTCTATACTAGGCTGAGCGTTAGCCAGTATCAAGTAGATCAAGATCAAGTATCAAGTAGATCATGGCATGAGGCTGAACGTTAGCTAACATATTTTAATTGTTATCCGTGGAGTAAAATGAAAAATTGCTAGAGCAGAAATTCAATGTTAACAATAGGTAAAGAGATTTAATAACGGAGCAATTCTTGCGTTGTAGCACCCTCCCTAGAATGTTTATTATTTTCAGGCTGCTATAAAACCTAACACGGGTGAGAATGTATCATGAGGCAAGATTTCTCGCGGAAGACTTATTCTGTTAACTTTAAATTTTAAGAAAAACTTCATTTCGACATAGACAAGAATGTGCTGTCTATGTATATCATTCAGTAGACAATCACAATTCCTCTTTATCTCCCGGGGAATGAAAAACGTCTTCTGTACTACGGCCATCAATCTATCCGTTAGAAAGTATATCAAACTGAAATTGAAAGGTAGTGTGGCGTACTCCTACTTGAATAATACAATAGTTATGGATACTTTTAAATAAGTAAGGAATATATGAAGTTTTGTTTTGAGTTAGCTGCAATATGACCAATTTATTATTGACAGCTGAAAAGGAGTTATGCGAGCCATCAGGTAGGATACCTTAAAGACCGCCATACACGTACCAGCAAGCCAGACAGTTCTGCCTAAACAGTCCGCCGGTAGCGGCGGACGGAGCGTGTATGGGCTCCGGCTGGCCTGTCGGTTTAGACTGTTGATGGAACGAAAATCTATTCGGCCATCCGGCTGGCCGGAAGACGACTCAGGCGAGCCGGTGCGTGAGTGGGGTTTTCCGGCCACCTGACTGCGAGCCAGCGTAGTTTACATAGTTCTTGTGGATTGTTCAGACAACATATCACTAGAAAAAAAGGATCTTTATTAGTGTCTATGAAAGTGAACCGTGTTTATGGAAAATAAAATCATCGAAGTATCACGATAAGACGAAGAGAGAAGCGGCTTACGTACGGATTGTTGAAGTGTGGAAACAGGTATATTCCAACACTTTGTTATTATTAAAAAAAAATGACAATTTAAGGAGCAGCTACAGCTCGAGACGAGATATATGTACCAAGACTCTGGTTCAATCTTCTACAGTTTGTGGATTACCAGGAAACTTGGGTGACGAGGGAACTACTGAAAATAACGATGTAAATATACATAACACTACTTTATTTTATTTAAATGGAAAAATGACTGATTTATTATAAAATTCATATGCCTATTAGGCACTGTTCACCACGTTTATCCCTCGCGTTTTTTTTTTTTCGCCGTATACTGTCACCATTTAAGACTACCAATAAAGGAAAAATGGTATTCGCATCTTCATCACTGAAGGACATTGCAATTATATAACACGCACTGCAAGTAAATCAATACACACAAAAATACCACTTGCTGGACTGGATTTAACTGAACGTGTATGGTGCGATCAGTCCAACAGTTCAGGCAGGCAGCCTTTTGGAATGGTATCACTAAACAAATTAAACTATTTCTATCGTACGTCAAGGATTATGGATAAAAACACAAATCTCTGTGTCCCACAAAATCATAAAGATGAAAATGGCTCTCATTCATGTGCTCTAAAAGCAGGTATGAGATCCTTAAAAAATAGTACCACTGAAAAAAATGGAACCATAGCCTATCTATCGTACGTTAAAGATTCATTTAACTAAGTTCCTGTAGTTTTGATTTGGAGTTACGGTTTGATTACGAGGTTTGCTTTCAAAGTTTCCTGTGGTGTTAATTGGTTTCTATAGTAAAAATATAGTTTGTAACACATTTTTTGGAGTTAAATGGTCATAAAAGATATTTTACTGTCCACTCAAATAATATAACTAGCTGAAACAGCGTAAAATTCAACAAACCAACAGATCCTAGTAATCAGGAAAGTAAACTCTCTTATCAAATTAGCGAAGTATATAGTAGCACTGCTACTATTGACTGAAGCACCTCGGTAAATTTAGAGAATTATAATCCACTATCCACTCCCAGACCATTCCTACCCTGCGACACACAGAATATTTGACTTAATAGAAAGAAAAGTTCCAAAACTTGAGACCATCACCCACCCTAACACGTACTTTGACATTTTCCGTGAACATAAATCGGTTAAAATATTATATTAGGCTTCGACTTTAGTGTTGAAAACTGACTGGATGGAAGTATGCAGGACAACAATAAAGAAGCCTTGTGAGTAGCACTTTGTTTTCAAGTTGTAAGTGGTTCATATTGACAAGAGGTAAGAAAGGAAGTGGATTAATAAGGGGTGAAGTTGCCTTTAAAAAATGACACATAAATGTCCCAGAAAGATTGCTGTCTGAGAAACATAAGACTCCAAATTAAACTAAATTGTTTTCCGCTTAATCCTACACAAGGATGTAAAAAACTTCTACAAAATCCTAATGTAGCGTCGTGCGGTCAACTGGATTCACTAAATTACTATGCAGTCTCATAAAAAATAAGAATGGTAATGACCAGGAACATAGCCAAGACGACCATGAAGGAGAAGAAACACATGGAAGATGAGATTTTAGTCTTAGAAGTAAACTAGGCATTGTAGAAAATTAACTTAAAATACAATTTTTGAAGTAGTAAAACCAATACGTACCATTGACTACAATAATGGCATGCTTGGAGTTTATGTATATGATCAGCAACTTGCCTCTTTTTCCCATAACGAGAAAGACCATGAAGGCTTACACAAATGTGTTTTTTTTTACTTTTTGTATCTAACAGTTTTCGACAGTTTTTGTATTTACAGAAAACTGCAGAACAACAACCCTCAGTAGAGAGATTGAAGGCTAAATCTGATCGAAGAAATTTTGCACAGTCAAAATTTTGTCAATCTACTATAAAAACCAGTCCTGGAAGACAGTCTCAAGATAGCTCCTTTCGTATTCAGATCAAGACATGTGATCACTTTCTAATGCAGATTCCTGCCACACCAAAGAAGAAATTTACAACTCGTAATTTTAGGGTCTGTTGCAGCAAAAATATCATATTAGAAGTCCATGTTAATCTGATTGATGTTTTCGAAAAGCTAACTGAGAAACATTTCCAAAAATGCGCTTGAATACCTTATCAATATTAATCAATTAACAATCGATACGAGTCCACGTTTTGATTTTGAGTTTAAAAAATCAGTTCCTTTTTCTCCCAAATCTCCAGTTGCCTTTTATATATAGGCATAGGCATCCGGAGTGATTGTGTTCCTCTTGGCTTCCATGTCTATGTGCTAGATAACACCAACCATCTGACCCAGTGACTACGGGACCTTCTCACTTCTTTTGGTCCGTGAACCCGCAAACTAGAAGGATCCCTTCATCATGTACAACCATCGACAAGTCATTACATAGACGTTATAGACATTATAGACGTTTCTTTACTGGATGCCGTAATCTCAGACCACTTCGCATGGGAAGCCGTAATATTGCATCATAACTCAAAGTATACAGAACAGAATAGGACACTCTCCCTTTGGTTGGCGTTATCTAGCACATAGACACGGAAGTCAAGAGTGGAACACAATCACTCAGGATCCTTACAACGTTACCTATAAAGAAAACTGGAGATTTGGGAGAAAAATTTACTGATTTTTAAACTCAAAACATAGACTCAGGTATTCAAGCGCGATTGTGTAGTCACTGCACAGCCAATTTTTATGCTTATCTAGAAAAGTTGCCACAAGCAGAGGGAGACAGTGTCGACTTTTAATGCTCTTATAAGGGGAATTTATCCAATATTCACTGTCACTGAAAAGTTCTAAAGAGTGATTTAGCTCGTTCTACTCGCAAACAAGCCGTAAAAAATTCGTTGGAAATGTTTTCCGTTAGCTTTTCGAAGACGAAAAACTGATTTACTTGTGGCTGTGATGATATTGTATCATCTCACTTACCAACTTCTCAACAGTTCAGGATCGTTTAACACGATCGCTACCGAAATTAAAAAAAAAAATCATTAATATGGACCGGACGGCACACAAATGTGCCGGCTAATTCATTCTCATAGACCGATGGCACTTATATGTGCCGCTCGGAACAGTTCTAGTGGACTGACGGCCCATATTTGTGCCAGAGTAGTCTTATTATTATCGGTCTACAGGGATGTCTGGCACATATTTGTGCTGCTTGGTCTGTCAGTATGTTCACAATATCTTCTCTGGTGCAGTTGGCTAACCTTCCTTGCTTTTCGTCCAGTTAGCATCGTAGCATCTTTAAACACTGTGCGGCAAAACGAGGTCATGAGTCGCGGAACAGAGCTAGAAGATGGTTGGAAAGGTTAAGTTGACCTTTCTTTTGTAGTAACGTTACTGTGAGTGGTTAGAAATGGACAGTAATAGAAAAAGAAAAATGGTCGACGATATAAACGATAGACTAGTGGTTACAAATAGTAAAACTGAACGGGCCTTGGACACATCTATGATGATGTGCGGTCTTTGAGTTCACTTTTTTCATCAGATGGAAGTACCAACCAAATTCTGATAGCTTTGATGTCAGCAACAGTCACAATAGTGACGATGAGGGTAATAAGCTAACAGACTGTGCTGCAAATGCTGATAACACTGCTTTAGCTGACGACGCGAACATCCGTTTAGTCACTGATTTGACGTAAATGCAGAATATCAAAATTCTAATATCCCTTTGACAGATACCAATACTTTTCTTCCTCCTCGTTTTCACAGGAAATAAAAAAAAAACAATTTTGACACTACTAATCCAATTATAATGTTTTCAAATCTATTTGATGACGATACCTTCGATAAAATTGTCTCTTAGACAAACAAGACAGCAAACACTATTCGAGGTGACCCTGTTAACAGACATGCCTCAATACACACAAAAGAAGACAAAACAAAATGTTGTTAGAATTGTCAATGATATTGGGTAAAATAACATTTCCATCGATTAAACACCATAGGTAATAAATAAGGATCCTGAGTATGAGCACTGATTTTTGCAACACCTTGTCGCGTAATAGGTTTGAATGCAAACTAAGTAGTTTATGTTCGTATGATCCCGAAACTGAGCCCATGGGTCACAGAATGCACGAAATAGACCAAGTTCTTAATCATCTCCTTGAAAACATTAGAACGGTTTACATTCCTGGCCAACTTCTCTCTCTGGATGCGGCCATGGTTTGGTTTAGAGGATGCTTGTCGTTCCGCCAATATATAAAGAATAAGGTGCAAAATACGGCATAAAGCTGTATGAGCTAACAACCTCAGATGGTTTTATTATTTATGAAGACAAAGTAACACTTTCTGACCCAATGAAAACACACGCGCATGAAGTTGTAATAAATTGCTTGAAAATTACATAGATAGGGGTCATATTATACCCTTGACAATTTTAACAATAGCATAGACTTGGCTAAAATTCTCATGCAACATCAGACTGGTATGTGTGGCACCTTACAAGCCAACAGGGCTGGGAATCCCCCAGAAGTTATCCAGCCTAAATTTAAAAAGGGAGAAACCATTAGCCGCCAAAGAAGCAAAGTAACTGTAATGAAATTTCATTACAGCATTAGCCATTGCCACATGGCTCTCAGATGGCGGACGTGACAAATAAATGAGGTGAAGTAACGACAAATGAGCGGCATAGATCGTTGTGTTCATATGCTCTCATATTACTCCCGACCCAGGAAATCTCTCAGATGTTATATTAAAATATTTTTCCACCTAATGGAAACGTACATACTATCTTTCAGGGCTTCTTCGAAAGTTATCCTACTTGCTCTACAGGAATAGAATTATAAGGAATTATATGTCATTGGAACCAGTACAACGCCCTTTCAGTCATCAATACGCTCAGGTCAAAAAAGCCATGACCCAATCAAATTGAGCAAGAGGCTACGGAGTCATGTTTGTAGAATTAGGCATAAGCTCATTATCTAAATGGAGTTTAAATAATAGACTTTTGCGTGAGTTTTTTTTTATAACATATTTCTTTTTTTCAAAGTTTTTATAACAAAATCTTGTTTTAGTTTGTACAATACACATAACTACCATGTAAACACTAGCTTTTATTATTTTCCCAATGTGTCATAGCACAACCATGCAACTATAAAATGAGTTTTTGTTTTTTTTTTTGTTTTTTATAAGGGGCGAAAAACGCAGCGGTTATCATCGCCCTCAAGAGAAAATTGGCACCTACTCGTATTTGGTGGTGTCAATTAGGCAAACATAGATTACATTATATAATAAAAAATATAAATAGGAATCAAGGCAAGTAGGTGAGTAAATAATTTTAAATAACCTTATAACTAGATAACAATACATGTAACAAGGGAAAGACTGTAGAGAGGTCTTAATCCATATAGGAGCTAAAAATATAAATAGAACATAAATAAGGACAAGGTACATAACATTAATTAAATAAACTGTAAAAACTTAACAAATTTTACTGCTACCAAGGTAGCTGTAAAGGGGCTAATTTGGCAGCTGTCATAAATAAAAATTAAATAATAAAATTAATAAATATAAACAACAATTAATAATCGGAATAGATAAACTTAACACAATACTATATTTTGTTTATCAGCGTTTATCCATTGAATAAGCATGTTTTTATTTTATTATTATAATGCATGCAATATTTTACTTCTTTACTACATAGTGATTTTTTTTCTTTGTTTTGTAACAGGGCGGAAAGTTCCACGTAACGTTTGGAACTCCGTCCGGAGCTCCAAAGGATCCTCAGTCGTGTCATCATCATTGATGGACAGTTGAGATGACTTAGATGATGACGTGTTAGGGTTCCTAACAGGTACTTTTGACCTGTTATCGACTTTAGTTTGAATATTCTTCTTAAGCTTTTCTGACAATTTCTTTCTCTCTTCTAAACTTAAGGCAGGTTTCAAATTTTGCTGAACTTTATCTCTATACGTAAGACCTCCTGGTGAAGGTTTACCATAAGACTGTGCATTAGGTTTAGAGGAGGTCTGAACGTCTCGGGGAGATTTACTGGGCAAGACCACAGACTGTTCCCCAGCACCTGCGGCGAGGTGCTGAACCAGAGCAGCCACCTGCTCAGTCAATGCACGCACCATACCCTCCAAGACTGCACATGAGGAACACTGTGCAGTCTGAACAGGGACAGATACAGCTTCAGAGTAGGAAACTCCTTTTTTTGGAGTTGGGGCGACCCTCCTCCTGTACTCTTTACGCGCCTCGTTAAATGAAAGCTTTTCGATAGTCATAATTTTTAATATTTCTTTTTCTTCTTTAAAGATGTTACACTCTCTTGAGTATGCCGGATGTTTTCCCTTGCAATTGATGCATCGCGTCTCATTTTTGCACCCCTCCTCTTGGTGTCCTTCATCACCACAGCGGGAACATGTCTCCGGGTTCGAACACACTTTACTGGAGTGCCCGAACCTCTGACAGCGGAAACACCGCTGGGGGTTTTTAAAGTACGGCCGCACAGACAAAGACATATAACCGGCTTTGATGGTTTCTGGCGGATGGGGTTTTGCAAAGGTTAAAATAAGACCCGGGGTAGGAACCTTTACCCCGTTTTCGGTCCGAACAATCCTGACCACATCAGTCACCATCTCGCACTGCAGCTCAACCTTTATTTCCTCTTCACTGCAGTCCATAAGGTCTCGACAGAAAACGATTCCCTTGGAAGAGTTCAGAGAGGCATGAGGCTGGACAGTAATCCGGTCGTCATTTTAAGGAACTTCTTGGATTGGATGCAATTTGCAGCCTCCAACAGGATAGTTCCATTCCTCAGCTTCCTTATAGATTTAGGTTGCCCTCCACAGGCTACTAAAGATTTGTGGATAAGGAACGGGCTCACCTTAGTCAAAGTCTTTCCATCTTCCTTATGACTTAGCACAAGAAATAAGGGATTAGGAATATTTATCTCATCGTCGGTTTGTTCTTTTTCCATTTTTCTTTGCTTGTTTTGATCGAGCTCACATTCTGAGTCAGACAACTGCCGTTTCTTCTCTAGATCACTTTGATCTCTAGTTACTACGCTTCGCCCTAGTTTTGGGGTGGTTTCAGTTTCCATAAGTATTTTAACCAGCGCATCGTGTGTAAGGGTGCAGGCCGAGATACACCGGGAACGGGCACGCCCTCGATAAAACTGGGTCCCGTGGGAGCCCAGGTTAATCTACCCCAGATCCCCGGGGCCCGGAGTTGACTCGTTTAACCAGGCTGGGTATACTCGCACGGCCTGGGCTCGCACGTTGCAGCAGGAGCTCCGACACTCCTGCTCAATACACACTTCCTGACCAAGGACTGGCTTCTGAACCAGTACATGACTTACGCCTCGGCAGAGACAAGCTCACATCAGCTCTCACCGACACCAGATAGGGCACCTAGTGCCGGCTTAAGCACTCCCAGCGAGCCATGCACTGGAACGGTCGAACAGAGCGGGTACTAATAGACCCTGGAGGGGGATTGGGTAGGAATTAAGGAAATGGTTAGGTGGGTGTGGGCAGTTTAAACGTCATACCCAGGACGGTATAAAATGAGTATATTTGAAGTATAGCTCATGTGTGAGAACACTAAGCTTATGACTATTTTACGCTATAGGTTGTGGAATCAAGTTATACGTATGTCTGAGACTATAAAATTATATAATTATATATAAATTGATTTGAACAATGTTGTACTCTTTGTCTGCGGTAATGACCACAACCCTTTGAGTTGGTCTGTGAGAAGTGCCCAATTCATATAATGATGATTTATTTTTGAACCTACCGGCACATAAATGTTCCGTTTGGTAGCGAACGTGTTAATAAAAACGTGGAGGACTAAGAATTAATGACGATGCAATATTTTGTCTTGCAAAAGCTACGCACAAGTCAAGATTTAAAATATTATTAGCGATGTAAGTTTTGATAAAGTCCAAGTGAGATACCACTGTTCATCCCAAAATACATGTTTATAAACAATATTGTGAAGATAATTATCTTAATTAGTTACCACTAACGCTAAAGGTGGAATAATTAATAGATTAAAAATGGCTTCTAGTGTGAAATCAGGGATTATATTATTATACATGGTCATTTTACGAGACAATGAAAACAAAAATACCTCCTATTTGGATCTTCTGCCTGATAGGCAAGGTACCGAAACTTTATGGCATTCACTGGCTGACACAACTTCTAAGGTCAGCCATGGATGTGGTGTAACACATCATCTACTACTCCTCTATTCTTTGTACTAAAAATCCTTTAAATCAACACATTCCGTAGGTACAAGCTTTACTAAAACAATGCAAGACAATAATATCGAAAGAAATTTCAAAAACTATCACAGTATCAAATCAAATTATCCGAAGATTGTACTGTCTTCCTAAAATACATAAACCAGGTAACTTAACGAGGCCAATAGTTAAAAAAGAAGATACCTGCTAGACAATTTTAGTGATGACACAGATGTCGACCCGGATTATGAACTGGATAGCGGCCTTAGTGATGAAGAAGACTTGGCATATGAAGGGGTGAGTGTATGGAGGAGGTAAGTGACATATTTAAGAACATGAATGGAAACAATGATGGAAATGATGACGACAATACCAATAAAGAACTAGTAAGTAAAGAGCATGAAAATGAGAACCTGAATGATCGAACAAATGTTGAAGTGCAAGAAGATCAAACTGAAGTTGTTATTAACTTGCCTAAAAACTACTTTTGATCTACTTTTTAAAAACAAAATATAAGTGTTTACCTGATACTCATGTTATTTTATGTTTGTATATAACCCTTAATCAAAGAAATAGATCTTTATTCTAATCTTTATATTTATCTCAATTTACATTTTAAATATTTATCTTAGATAAAGGAAGTAAGTGCACTTACCTCCTTCAGTTTTGTAAATTTAATTTTTTATTTTAAAAAGATTTTTGGATAAAGGAGATAAGTGCAATTTAAAATTTTGTAAACAACCGAAGAAAATTATAATCAGTCCTTGTTGCCAAGAAAACATTTTATACACGAGTTACCAGTGTGAATAAAAAAAATCGGTTCAAAATGTCAATCAAAGAAAAAGTTCCAGTAGTGAAACTTTAAAGACAAATTACTCAAGAACTTACTTTTGTTACTTACCTCCTTCATACACTCATCCCTTCATATGTGATAGACGATTCAAAAGAGAACGAAGATGAAGCAGTTATAACGATTGAATTTGTAATCAGAAAATATTTGTGATGGACCATCGGATTCTAATGATAGCAGTCTTACTGGTGGAACCTCTGGGTACGAACCAAGCTCCATTGCCACCTTCTCTTTCTGGTCAGAACTTTATTGTTGAGGCCACGCTCCCTGGTGCTGATACAGGTGAAGGTGATACATATGGTTGTGGATGAAGAAAACTCGTTTTCCACAACAACTGAATATGTGATTGGGACTTACTGCTAGGAAGCACCACTGCCCCTTACTATAGCACCACCGGCCCCTTATGTTAACCAATGCTCTGTAAGTGACATTCAAGAATTGTCTCATCCAAAGCATGTCGTCTGCCCTATCCGAGTGATGAGAGAGAAAGATGGTAAATTTTGGAAAAAATGCACCTTCTGAACACAACACCCGAGCCGCTGCCCGAAATGTTGTGCACATTCGTCAAGGTCCTAAGGGTGAAGCAAGAAATAAAATATCTTCATTGTTTTTTTTTTTCTTTGTTTATTAACAAATGAAACTAATTATAATTCAACATACGAATGCCAAAATACGGAGGCAGCAGAAAAAATTATGCTTCAATCACCTCTACATGTTCTGAGACACCTTACGAAGAATTTTATGTGTTTTAGGCATTCTTGTGGTAAGTGCTGCTCAAAAAGACAACCACCCCCATACAGAGGAACTATTTAATAGTGAGTTTTGAGAGGAGAGGTACAAAGCAGCAATGAGCTTTTTTATTAAATTTCCTTACGTTTGATGCCGAAGAGGTAAGCACAAGTCCGCTTTGTTCCCGTAAAAGAAATATAGGAACTTTTCATTGCTTCTTGCAAAGATAAGTTCATACTTATCACACTTGCTACAGGCCTAGATCTTACACGAGCAACTCCTTGCTTTCCGAGATGGTTGTAAATTCCGCATGTACATCCCAAACAAACCAGCCAAATACGGCATAAAAGTAGTTATAGTGTGTGACTCGGGAACTACGTATATGTGTAATGCAATGCCCTAATTAAGCCAGAACACCACTCCACGAGATGTTCCTCAACCTCTACAGTTCGCTAAGGAATTGATAAAACCAATTTATGGAACAAATCGAAATGTAACATAGATAACTGGTTTACTTCCATCCCTTTAGCTGAGCAAATGTTGGCACCTCCTATATCTTTGACTTTGGTTGGAACATCAAGCCGCGACAAACCTGAGGTACCTCCTGAAATGAAAGATCCGGGAAATAGAGATATTGGTTCTTCAATGTTTTGTTTCGACGGTCACAAAAACATGGTGTCTTACAAAACCAAGAACAGAAAAGTTGTTATGCATGATCAACCCAGTATCAATGCGAACACTAACAAGCCAGAAATAATTGAGTGTTACAACTCCATCAAGTCTTTTGAGCTTTTTTTACAAATGAAAACACATTAGAGAGTTAGGCTTCCGTCGACTTTGGAAAGCAAGGTAAAAATAGAAGAATGAGGTACGGAGGTTTGTGATACCTAAACTAAACTCCAAAGCTGAAGATTACATCGACATTATCATCTGGGCACAGAACAACAATGACAGAACAACCAATGAATGACAAAGCACGTGACTGATGAGGATTGGCCTAGTACATAAAGTAATCAAAAGAAGATGGCCTGATGCATTCTATTGATTTCCCACGTTTTCCCTCTCAAAATTAGAAATACAAATCACGACATGTGATTGTTACAATGTTTTATTGAACTATTATTTGTATTTTATGAATATGTGTTTAATGAATATAATGTGACTTTATTGCATATGTTAATAGGTTTTCTACTCTTTCACTTGGTTCAATATTATCACTGTAGTATACAAAGAAAATGAGAAATTATTTAATACATCTTAGGCAAAGGCAAACCACGAGGCTGTTCAGAAAGTAACCTCCGGTTGGTCACAGTGCGGGTAGTGGAGGGGAGTAGCGCGCCATCTGTGCATTCACGCACTAAGCAGGTCAGTCGGCATCAGCGTTGCCAATCGGGTGGTAATTACCACATTTTGTGGTAATTTAAGGTCTCGGTGGTATTTCAGGTGGTAATTTTGCCCCGGTGGTAAATTGGTGGTAACTTTAAATTAATTAGGGAAAACAACGAACACTGAGAATTCCGCTTTCAGGTAACCTGATTGATTTCCCATTCAACACATTCAATCGATATAATATTACAATATGTATTCAGATTGTTGTTGTTTTTTAATACTCTATGCTAAGATAGAAATTGACGGTTGGCATAGTTAGTCTATGATAACAACAACACCAGGGATATTTAGTCTATGCTGTTAGTAATAGTGTTAGTGTTCTTCTTCTCTTGAATTTTGGTTTCTATTTTCTTATTTCTTCTAGTGAAGTTATTCAGTTGAGATAAGTTGATCAGTTTAATGGATGATAAGATTTCATAGCCGTGTGAGTTGGCTTTAGTTAAGTACGTTTTTCCAAGATACGTAAGATTTCAAGTTTTCTTTATCGTGCATTTTAATCCGTGGACCTAGAATAGTAAAGTATGTAGTGAAATTGTGTAGACTGTGGCCAAGGTATAGGCTACAAAAATGTAGCAATATTTTTTCTTCTCGGACTAGCCCATTATTTTTATTGTGTTCATGTCATAACTGTTAGTAGTGCTTGGCCAATCTTTTCCCCTTGGACCATTATTTTATAGTGCATATAACTTAAGAACGTAGATCTCTTTTTTGCAATGCTATTTTTCTTCTTGGACTATTATTTTTAGAGTGTAGATGACACTTTTGAGAGCTAGCTTTGCTGCTTTAAGTTCATACAAATCATTTGTTTTGTAAATATGATTAGGGGCCTATAGCTAGGTAACGACCTAGTCCTATTTATGCTTTGTAATACCTACTACTAGCCTATCTGCTCTGCTTCATAATTGTTTTCCCTAAGCTTAACTAAACATCACCTAACTATAGTTAGTGTTGGCCTAACTAATTTACATTTTCCATTTACAATCCATCTAACTTTGAACTAGCTTTATTGACATGAATCTCTAATTGGACTAACTTAAGTTACTAAGATGGATAAGTTTATTATTAAAGGTAGGCCTAAGCCTAAGAAAGATGAAGATGAGAAAAAAAGACAAAGATGATGAAAGTAGACAGAGCAAGTCGTTTGTAGAAAGCTCACATGGTGAATCGAGCAAAAAATCTATTTGGCCTAGTTCAATGTCTCTTGCAATCCCAATGGAGTACGAAAGACTTAGGAATAGATCCAGATGATCCAGAACCATTAGGTCAAAGCTCTAGTGAGGAGGACCAGGTTAATATTGCTGCTAGTAGCAAGGAAACTGAGCTTGATACAGACCTAGCCGTACACTCAACTTCAAATACCACCCAACCAAAAACTGCTGCTAGGCCTAAAATTGTGTCTAGGTTTACCCATACTGCCACCATTAGGCCTAGTAAAAAAGAAAGAAAATTCAATTCAAACTGGTTGAATGACCCCCAGTTCAAAAACTGGCTACAAAAAAAAAGTCAAAGAAAGAACCGGACAAGACATGGCATATTGTAGTGTCTGTGATGCAGTCATGGGGGCGCATAAAACAGAGATTGTGCGTCATGGAAAGTCCCTCAAGCACCTAAAATTAATCAAGGAGATAGCCACTAACAAAGACTTAAAAAAAATTGTTCAAAGAACTACAACAGATAAAAGTGTCAAACGAGCAGAATTAAAATTAGCCGGCCTAATTGCAACCAACAACCTGCCCTTTTCGCTGATGGATACATTGATTCCGCTGTGCAAATCGGTCTTTCCGGACTCAGAAATTGCTGCTAAACTGTGTATGAAACGCACTAAAACAACAACTGTGATTAAAAAAGCCTTAGGTCCCGCATTCATGGAATTGATTTACCAAAAACTAAGGGCACCAGGATCGTTTTTCTCCTTGATCATGGATGAGACAACGGATCAGGCATCGGTTAATCAATGTGCCCTCACAGTTATCTATATTGATGATGTAACTGGAACGCCAAAAACTAATTTATTTGACATGTTTGAAGTCAAAATCTAGCACTGCTGATGAATTATTCACTGGTATGATGAACTCGCTGAAATCAAAAAATATACCCATTGAAAACTTAGTGGGATTTAGTTCTGACACATGTAATGTGATGGTGGGGCAGCATCATTCGGTTTTTTCACTTTTGAAAATAGAAATCCCTCACATTGCATGTGTCAAGTGTTCTTGCCACATGATCCACCTGGCGGCAAGTAAAGCATGTATGAAGTTACCAAAGACAGTGGAGGATTTGCTCCGAAATCTTGGGGCTCACTTCAGCAGAAGTTTTGGGAGACAGTCTGCCTTTGTACAGTTCCAAGAGTTTTTTCAAGAGGAAATCCACAAAATACTATCACCAGCAGTAACAAGATGGCTGTCATTAAAATCTTGCGTTGACAGAGTGATTGAACAATTTCAACCGTTGAAGGCCTACCTGCTGACCGCTTCTGTCGAAGACCCGTCAAACACAGTGGATAGCATGTTAGCTGCTATGAACAACCAATTTATCTACTTATACTTGGAGTTTATGTCTTATGTTCTTGGTATGCTAACAGATTTTAATGTAATGTTCCAATCCGAAACACCACTTCTCCATAGATTGCGACCAGAGGTTCACAAGATGCTTCAAGATCTGTGTACAAACTACATGGACTTAAACTACATTAAAAATACACCCATCATGTCCATTGAGCATTCAAACCCCGTCATTTCCTGCAATTAGAACAAATATATTTAGGCATTCAGGCAACAGAAACATTTAATGAATTAAAGAAAAATGCAGAAAAGAAAGATATTGAAGTTTTCTTAAAAAGTATTTTAAGCTTCTATGTGGAATTGGTCACACAAATCAAATCTAGATTTGATTTTTCTGATGAAGTTTTTGATGTCCTCAGTGTCTTGGAGCCAAAAAGTGCCCAAACCTTCAAAGTAAGGTCTTTGGCTCATGTCATTAACAGATTTCCCGTTCTGAAGAAAGTTGTTGATGTCCAAAAACTCGACAATCAGTGGAAAAGTCATGCTTTGCTAGACTTCAAAGAGCATAAAACTTGATGCAAATGAGTCTGCTATGCAATATTGGAAGGCTGTATTCAGTCTAAAGACAGTCGCTGGAGATGCTATGTTTACAGAAATACAAAAAGTGTTTAACTTACTTTTTATACTGCCATTTTCAAATTCATCTGTCGAACGAATATTCAGTGAACTGAAGCATTGCAAAACCAATGACAGAAACAAATTGAAAACAGAAACAGTCGTTTCATTGATGGGTACAAGGGAAGGAATCCGAAATAGCGGTGGATGTGTTAAATTTGAACCTACCAAGGAAATGCTCACAAGAAATATATGGCAATAAGAAATTAGGCCTTATTATTATTATTTGGCTTTTAAAAAAACTAAAACTGTGTTAATATAGCCAAATATATTGTGATTCATATTTTGGTCATCAAGTGATATATTGTGAAATAAATTTTGTGTGTATATTATATATATATATATTTATATATAAATAAATATTTGAACCTGAGTTATAGAGTAGGCTAAACACATCATGGTAATGCTAGCCTTCTAAGGTTTTAATTTCAAGACTATGTGTGCCTAGCACTTTGCCTGACATTAAAAAATTGTGGTTAGCACATTTAAAAACAGTGATCTAGTGTAATTTTTTCCATAAAGCTACAAGTTGAGTTAAAGGAAAAAAGTGGATTTTTTAGAACAACACATAACAGTTCATGTGATTTATCATACAAAATTTATTAAACTGTACATCAGTAAAACAACCTATTTTGGAGGTAGGATATCATGAAAGAGTGTTGTAAGTATTTTTGCTTAACCTTGCATGTTTGGTTTTGGTAGGCCTTTCCTAAAATAATACTTTGTAGGCCTATAGTATGTTCAAACCTAAAGCCTGTGCTTAGCTGGTTGACAGTGAGATTTTAGAAGTCATTTACATATTATATTCCTTTACTCCTTCTTTGAATCACAGCAGGATTGCATGATTAATGTCTGCTTTATCAGTTTACAAGTTTCTATTTAAAAACTTTGGCATGGATCCAAGCTCATTGAAAGTTAAATTTGTTTTTCTGAAACTAACTTTTTCATGCAAATTGTCTCTGTAAAAAAGTAAAAAGTTAATTTTTTTTTACAATATAAGTTATGATATTATGCTCTAAAATCAACCATATTCAATGCAATAAAAAATCCTGCTCGTTAAGCCATTTAAGAGTGTCTAACCTAGAAAACCTGGAAAAGTCAGGGAATTTTATACGTTCAGTTTGGTAGACACCCTGCATTTACAAATATAGACTGTCATACGATGTCGATAACACACTTTAGTAGCCTAAATATACTTTTAAAGCAAGGTGGTAATTTGGGCTCATAGGTGGTATTTTTTTCAGGTACTGGTGGGAATTTTCCAAAAGTGGATTGGCAACACTGGTCGGCATCAAGCTGTAGTCGAGTGAACATCGTACCTGCGCTAGTTTAGTTTTTGTGGCAGTTTGAAATGTGTGCTGCAATAGAAAATACCGCCAAATGTGAAGTGCGTGCTGTTATACGGTTTTTTACAGCCAAAGGATACTCTGCAGCAGCTATTCATCGTGAGCTTTGTGCCGTGTACGGACCACAAGTTATGAGTGAAGGAGTTGTCCGTGAATGGGTACGTTTATTTAAAAGTGGACGAGAAAACGTTCATGATGAAGAGAGGAGTGGTAGACCATCCTTGGTGACTGACGAACTCGTTCAGACAGTTGATGCAAAAGTTCGTGAAAATCGACGTTTCACAATGGCGGAGTTGTCTACTGATTTTCCACAGATTTCTAAGACTCTTTTGTACGAGATAGTGACAGCAAGATTGGGTTACCGTAAGTTATGTGCACGATGGGTGCCCAAAATTCTTACCGACCACCACAAAACTCAAAGAATGGCCTCTGCATTAGACTTTCTGTCACGTTATGCGGACGAAGGAGAACCATTGTTAAACAGAATCGTGACCGGTGACGAAACCTGGATTAAGTACGTAAACCCTGAGACAAAAGAACAATCAAAGATGTGGGCACATTCAGATTCGCCTACCAAACCAAAAAAAGCCCGGCAAGATTTTTCTGCCAGAAAACTGATGGCAACGGTGTTTTGGGATGCCAAAGGGGTGTTGTTGGTTGACTTCATGGAACGTGGGACGACCATTAATCAAGACGTGTACTGTGAAACACTAAAAACATTACGACGGGCTATACAGAACAAACGCCGTGGTATGCTGACTTCCGGTATCGTTTTTTTGCACGATAACGCCCGTCCTCACTCTGCTTGCAGAACAACAAGCCCTTCTTAAGTCCTTCAAGTGGGACGTTTTCAACCATCCACCTTACAGCCCAGATCTGGCGCCAAGCGACTATCACCTCTTCATGCATATGAAGAAATGGCTCGGGTCCCAGCGGTTTGATGACGACGAAGAGCTCAAAGATGCGGTCACAGGCTGGCTCAAGGCACAGGCGGGTGATTTTTATGCAGAAGGAATTTCAAAGCTTGTGAAGAGATACGATAAGTGCCTCAATCGTGATGGAGACTATGTCGAAAAAATAGTGCAAAGATGTAGTTGTAAGATGTATATATTAAAATATTTTTACTTAACTTGGTGTATTTTTTTCAATCGACCGGAGGTTACTTTCTGAACAGCCCTCGTATTATATCTACCAATATCTTATAAAAGCAAAGCCAAAAAGAGTATATTTTTTACAAAAAACCTTTATTTTTTCAAGTTTTAATACCAATTAAGTGGGCCTATAAAATGACGATGGCAGCAAATTAATTTTATATGATTTTAAGCCTTAGTTTTTTATAAATTGAAACACTATACTTACAATACTATAAAAATTTTAAAAAATTCTAGAAAATTTGAAAATTTATAGACAAAAACGATTTTCAAGGTTTTTTGCACCACCTCAAGATGTGTTTCTAGCAAAATAAACTTTGTAGAATTACTTCTCACATAAAAGTCAATTTTTTTACTACTAGAATGTGTAAAACCGAAAACTATTTCACCCTACTGCTCATACGCTCTTCCCGATAGTGCATTAGTTTGCTTTTGTATATATACTTTTTTTATTGATCGCATATTTTTCAGAAATCTATAAATTTAATATTGTTAACAAAAAGAAAGTAAAATAGGCTATTTTATGTAATATATGGATAACATATCCCATGTTTTAATTTTCTAGGTGAAGTATTTCTCTGCTATGGGCTACTGCAAAATGAACTCTATAACAACTACATATACATATAAATAAAATATGTATGTCTTCTGTAATACCAATCGGCTTCGTATTCTTTCAAGTAGCTTAAAAATTAAACAAAACAGAAAAACCATTGTTCATGTTTTAATTTTCGATTTCACAAAACCCTTTATCAGAAATACACTGATTTAATAAAACATTGAAACAACCAAAACCAAGAATTAAAAACATAGCCGAAAGAGAATTTTAACAGATGAATACCATAAACAACAAGATACCAATCCGCTGTTACTAATGACTTTTTAACTAAATTAGCCCAAATTAATCAACTCTTATACGTGATATTTCTACAGATGATGGGTCTAAGCGCTGCCCAAAATTACCTTGATTCACGCCCAAACGATTCCAAACCTAGTACTAATTTCATTCTTACACTTATGACCATGATTTTAAAAACTAAATAATTTTAAATTTCAAGACCAAAATTACCATGGAAACTAAAGGAACTGCTATGGGCACACAGATGGCTTCTAGAAGGGGAGGCGGTACCCAGAAAAATATTTTTTTCACATTTTTTTTTTATTTTTTTAAAATGTTAAGCGGGCTTTTTCTGCACACAATGATAATATAATACATGTATATTTGAAAATTGTAAACCTACAGAAAAAAAGTTTTAAAATATGCTTACATCATGTTTCAGGAAGAAATTTGTGACAGCGCTTGCGTTTATTCACACATGTACTATTATACATATGACCTTTTATTTTGTGTGCTATAATTTGCTTTTGTTGTGTTGGCAGGCCTGAAACTAACTTCTATTTCATCAGCTTTGAGTTTCTGCTTCTGACTTTATACTGTTTGTTTATTGTTTTTGCTTAGTGTTTTGGTGCTTTGTGAAGTGATATAGTGAGTGTTAGTTAGTAATTTATATTTATTATTGCTAACAAGATTGTTTTATGTATAAATATGCCTCGTGTTAAAAGTAGTTATGCTAAAACCCCGTAAAGGAGTTGGTGGTAGGAAAAGGAAACCAGCCAGTCCTAACCCTAATGAGATGTCCAAAAGATGAGTCTACCCCTAGGCCTGAAAATGTCAACACAATCTCAGTCAAGCCTCTTCAAAGAAAATAAACATAGATAAGTATGAGATGTTTAATTGTGATGAAAACTATGACAATGAAATTATTAACATGCAAATTTTATCAGATCAACTTTTTAGTTCATCACTTTGTAAAAATTGCAAGAAAAGTGGTTTACAAGTGCGTGCTGCTCAACATTTTGACCTGGCTTTTGAGATGGAGATTTATTGTTGCCATTGTAAAAATATGTACATAAATTTAATAGTTCTAGGAATATTAATTTAGAAAAAAAGACTCTATTTGATGTAAATATTAGACTAGTGTATGGACTGAGGTCTATCGGGAAAGGTATGGCTGCAGGCAAAATGTTATGTGGCGTAATGAATCTTCCGCAACCTCCAACAAAAACCGTTTCGATATAATAAATTTTTAAAAGACAAGGCTAAACAGGTAATGGATGAATCCATGAAAACTGCTGTGGATGAGGCTGTTGAGGAAAATAAAACCTTAGGTAAGAACGAACGCGACTTAAAAGTAGGTATTGATGGCACTTGGCAACGGCGTGGCTTTAGCTCTCTAAACGGAATTGTTACTTGTACAAGTGATTGACACAGGAAAAGTTATGGACATAGAAGTGTTATCTAAATTTTGTAATTGTTTGGACAAACAACAACATGAGGCTATTTGTTCGGCAAATTATCAAGGCTCGAGCGGAGGTATGGAGTCAGCTGGAGCCTTAGCTATTTTTCACCGATCAGTAAATAAGTATAATGTTAGGTACTTAGAGTATTTAGGTGATGGAGATACAAATAGTTTCAAAACTATTGCAGACAGTAAAACCTTATGGTGAAGTGGAAATACAGAAACTGGAGTGTATAGGCCATATTCAAAAGAGAATGGGGTCTAGGCTAAGGAAACTAAAAAGAGACTCAAAAGGCGTAACACTTTCTGATGGCGGCAAACCTAGGTGGAAAGAATAGACTAACAGATGGCATAATTGATCAATTGCAAACCTATTATGGAAATGCTATTAGGAAAAATACTGATAACCTACAGAACATGAAGGCAGCGGTTTGGGCCATATATTTTCATAAACTTTCGACGGACGACAATCCTCAGCATGGCCTTTGGCCCGTCAGGAGAAAATACATGGTGTAAATACAACAAGGCCAAAGCACACTAAAGAGCCATATTCTCATAAGAACAGCATTCCTTCAGCTATAATGTTAGCCTTGAAACCAATCTTTCAGGCTTTAGCAAATCCTGACCTTCTTCGAAAATGTTTACACGGTAAGACGCAGAATGTCAATGAAAGCATCAATAATGTCATCTGGTCTAAGAGTGCCAAAAAAAGATTTTGTGGACATTGAACACACTTGAGTTTGGTGCTTATGATGCTATTTCTACTTTTAATGATGGCAACATAGCAAAATGCAAAATGCTTAGAGCAGTAGGCATTGAACCTTGCCAAGAGGACAATTGACGCAATGAAAAGTTTTGGACTACGAGCGAGTGCGACGAGCAAATTGTGCGATAAGTGACTTTCAAAGACAAGCAAGGAGACAAACCAGGAATTTAAAAAGAAGGATTGAGGAGGATTTTGAAGAGGAGCCTGCATATGATCCAGGAATGCACTAATGCTACGGTAAATAAATTGCATGTTTTTTTCTATAATTTTGTTATTGTTTACTCTATTTGTGGCTTGGGTATAAGTTTCTATTTCATAATTTTCTCTGTTATTTCTCTTATAAATGTATTCTAAACTCAAAAAATGTTTGAAATAATATAGCCTAATTAATTTTTTTTTGTATTATCTTTCACTCCGTTATGACTATAGGCCTAACCCGCATCGCGTTACTTTTGATATACAAATTTTCCAATATAGATAATTCTAAATATTAAAAGCATATATAGCCTATTCTATTAATATAAAGATCACATTTAATTATAAAAACCAATTACATATCATATATAGGTAAAAATATTATATAACATAGCTAAATAGGTCATTATATTCGTTTTTTGCGATTTCCCGCAAATTTACTTTTTTTACAGTTTTTGCACACAAAGGTACACGTTTCTCAGAAACTACTTGGACAATCAACTTGAAACTTTTACACACATTTATATAGGTATTTTGGCACCTACTGAGTTTTTTTGAGATGCCTCCTATTATAATTAGGTACCTAAAATAAAAAATATTTCTAAATTCCAAGTTTGATATTTCAATATGGGTTTGAAAAAAAAAAAAAAAATCATAAAAAATTTATTTTTTTAAGATACAAGCACCAAAAAAAACTCAGTAGTTGCTTAAATACCTATATATGTTGTATAAAAAATTTTAGGTTGATTGGTCCATTAGTTTCTGAGATAATGGTACCTATGTTAACATTACAAAGATAGGGGTTACCGCCTCCCCTTTCTCTAGTCAAAATCGTATACTTACAATTTGGTTCAGGTACATAGATGATATTTTTATAATACGGCAGCATAATATCTAAGAACTTAACGACTTTATTTTTAATCTCAATAAACTTAGTATTTTAATATTTACATGGCCTATCTCACCAGATTCAGTAACATTCTTGTATACTGATGTATTGATTGAAAATCATAATTTGAAAACAAAATTCATATCAAAGAAAGCAACAAAATGCAATATTTGCATTTCACCAGCTGCCATCAAGTTCACAATAAAAAAATCTATCCCTGAGAGCCTATCAATTAGGGTAAAAAATATTTGTAGCAATTAATCTGACTTTCATAACTACATAAACAGACTGTCAAATGTACTTTTTGAAAGGGGGTATCCAAAATATCTTGTTGATATCAAATCACAGCATCTAAATACAATTCCAGTGCTATTAATCCTATTGACCCTAAATTTACTATTCGATATTTTCCTGGCCTTCATAACATCAAGAAAATTCTAAAGGTTTCCTTTCCTATTTTGGAATATTCCCCTGAATCTAGAAATTTATATTCTAAACCCCCTAAAGTAATCTTTAAAAAACCTTCAAATTTACAAAACATTCTCTCTAGACCGAAATTAAACTATGAAGGCAATCCAAAAGGTAATAACATAAAATCCAACGTGTGCAATCTTGTAACAAGCCAAGATGCGGCATTTGTAACGTGATAATAAATTCTAAATATTTGAAAAGTAGTACA
>NW_025779149.1:0-45173 GCF_021130785.1 Homalodisca vitripennis
TTAGTATATAGAAGCACGACCAGTAACAAGTGCAATGGCCAAGAGCTTGGTAAGAGCCAGGACCTTTTTAATTGTTCCGTTTAATGTTCTAAGTCGTTTAAACACGCAGGATGTTGGAAAATAAACACCAGGAGTACGCTGGCGACGACCAGGACTGAGACAAGGACTTATAGATGAGTTACTTTTCTTCTTTCAAACTTATTTGCCTTTGATTATTCTTCTTAATGAAAGCAATTTAAATCTTAGATTTAGCGATAATTTTACCACAGCCAAAAAAGGTAAACAGTTTCCAATTTAATTATAACGAGTTTGCAGTTAAAAGAAATAACAATTGTTAATGAATTTTACAATAATTTTATTTTCTTGTTTTATCTTGACTAACAAGTAACTTTCGTATATATCGTGGACAAACTTAAAGAACTCGTGATATATGGTTTTATATCGCTTCAATACTCTTAGTGTACAGAAAAAATTAGTTTAAAGCTATCTTCTTTAAAATCACCAAATTTTTTAAGATCCGTTGTCACATGTTTCATAAAAATTGAAACACTAACAAAAGAATTACTTTCTTAAATGTTTCTTAAGAGAAATCTTTTAGGGGTTTTGTTGTAGAGTAAATATTGAAAATAATTTTAAATTACGAGTAGTATATGTTATCTCATTTAGGATTAAGATTCAGAACGTATTGCGTTAAAACTCAAAGATTTCTAAAAACTGTGTGGAGACTATAGTCTATACATTTCAATTTATTCAACTAGTTGTTGACTGGCTTCATTTTCTTGTTTTATCTTGACTTAAAACAAGTAACTTTCGTATATGTCGTGGACAAACTGAAAGAACTTGTGATTTATAGTTTTAAATCCCTTCAGTACTCTAAGTGTACAGAAAGAATCAGTTTACAACTATCTTCTTGAAAACCTCCAAATCTTTTAAGATCCATTCTCACATGTTTTATAAAAAAAGTGTAAAGATTACCAAGAGAATTATTAACCTTATTGTGTCTGAGAGACATCTTTAAGGCATGTTAATAGTTCTATAAATATTGAAAATAATTTCAAATTAGTAAATGTTAGCTCATTTAGGATTAATATTCAGAACTTATTGCGTTAAAACTCAAAAATTCCTAAAAACGGTGTGGAGAATTATAGTCTATACATTTTCATTTATTCAACTAGTTGTTGGTTTACTTAATTTTCTTGTTTTATATTGACCAACAAATATATTTTGTATGTTAACTTAATTGTGTCTGAGAGACATCTTTAAGGCATATAATATTTCTTGTGTGAACGTTGAAAATAATTTGAAATTAGTAAATGTTAGCTCATTTACGATTAAAATTCATAACGTATTGCGTTAACCTTGTTTTAACTCAATAATGTCTAAAAATGGTACGGTACATATTTGAGGAAAATTATGGTCCATATCTTTTACTTTATTACAGTAGTTAATAAGATTACCATTACAGCTCTCATCCACTTTACCGGAGACTAGAAATTTCAGATTAAAATTATACAGTTTTGGAAACGACATCTTAGATTTCCATTGTCACTTTTAAATGTTGAACTTCCAATATTAATAATAAGTTTACTCCGAAGAAAGTAAAAAAATGCTACATTTGAGAATAATGCCAGGTTCTAGTTGGTATAAAAACATAACTAAAATTGTTTATCGGGATATCATTTTCCACACACTGACAGGAAATCCAATCCACTGCAAAATCAGATGAGAACAATCAAAATAATTGTTAGGAAGTGACAAGCTACCTAGCCTTAGAGGTGTTACGGTTTATACCCAGATATCAGAGTAGCTGAGGCTCTTGTTTTCACATGCATATTTCACTTTAAACATAATAAAAGCTATTATAGATTGCTATTGTAATTACTCGTATTACGACCATCACTTTGGATTTGGTCTCGGGTCTATGACTTTTGTATTGTGATATTTTTCATTTCATTTAATTCATATTAAAAGAAGGATTATAAGAACTAAAAAATAAAATCGCCAAAAATTTTTAAAGAAAATTTTCTATTAGTTTGACACAACTACAACTAACCGTTGGGACACTAAGAAAATCTATATCACCTTCAGACAACTAACTGAATTTAGCAATATTATAAGGTTTTGTTTACGCTTACCTGACGCTAATTATACATTTATTTACCGTAGGACAGTTGGGCTTATGTGTGTATAGCAACTGTAAATATGATTTGTGGAAAATTATAATTTTTAACCCTTTATACAGCGCCGCCATAGAAAGTGTACTGTGTTTTTCTGTCTTAAGAGAAATTCCTATATCCCTTCAATCGAAAAAGCAGGTTCATGTGCTATACAATGTAAACTGCCATCTTATAACTTGTAAAAACACGTATAGGCTTCTAAATGAAATAATTTTTGTGGCCAAGGCTATAAACGATGGTTTTTCTTGGAAGTATTTATATTTCCGGAAACACAATTGTATCAATGTATTATACATTATGCGCCTTATTTTACGCTAAATAAAATTTTATAGGTTTTTCGTTAACTTTCTCTTTTTAGGCAACCATTTTGACGACATGAATATATTCACTCATTCAGGTGCAAGATGCTACATACTCTTAAATTGTATCCTTTAGCCATGCTTTAAATTGGCTCATGCATATTACATGGTAAAAAATAACCATGCAAAACACTAAAAAATAGTTAATAGGACACACAATCAAGATTGTAACATCTGCTTTAAACCATTCCTTGTAGGGAAGGCGGTTCATTCCAATTTTGGTTTTTGTGAGGGAATTTATGAAGATAATAGTTCGTTAGTTAGCTAAAATAGCTTATGTTAATGTGTTATTGTACGTATGTATGTATTTAAAAATATGTTGTATTAAATAGTATTTCCCTAGTTTTAATTATAGTTTACAATTGAATATACATTTAAAGGAAAAATATGATATCAGGTTTTTGTTATAAATATTGGATTAAGAGACCAATGCAATTCCACAAATTAAATTTTTAATAAAGAAATAGATTAGCGTGTCAACCTTTTGAAAACTATAAATATTACACAACATAAAAACTAAAAATGACAAATTAGCTTACTAAGCAATCGAGCGACCAAAAAAAGCACGACCATGCATGTATGTACGCTTAGACTAACGTGGAAAACTTTTCATGGGGATCCATAAACAATTTTGGGATAAGAGTACTAGAACCAAATTTTTTCCATGTATACTTTATTTTTCTAAATTTAATTCTAGGGGATACTTCATTCTGTTTCGCAGGCCAACACCACACTTGAGCTCTGTCATTCCTTCGCATTAAGAATACAAGGATATAAAAAGAATTCGATACATTTAAGTTTTGATATTTTTGTGATGTAAGATTCTAATTGTTTGGCTTGAAAAAAATTCCGAATTATATTATAATATCATTCAAACCATAATTTTGTATATTAAAATTATAACCCACATTTTTATTATAAAAAATAAAGAACAAGAATGATAGGTTTCTTAAAAAAATCAGGATTATTTACACTTTTAATATTTAATTTGTAATACTAAAACTCGGTAATTAATAAAAAGTTGTTAAATGAAATTTAGCACACGAAATATCTGTTAAATGTCTTGGTTATAAAGCTCAAATACATTCAGCTGCTTATAAATTTTAAATTTATTTAAATTTGTTATATTTATTGTTTAAAATTGTATAACAAGTAAAGATAGTAGTCTAGCAGTAAATGTACAAAACACATAAAAATTATGCCCAGCAAAGACGAGTTTTACCTAAATATACTTATATTTTCCTAAATGTACTTAATTTATAGTTATTAGAATTTGTTTAATACAACCGAGGAATTAAAATAATGAAATAGTTTTTTCGATAACCATATACTCATGTCACCGGTTTAGGCAATAAAGATATTTTGTAATTGACTCTATTATATGAAATACTCATAAAATAAAAATATAATATTTTGTAAATCAACAGATGCGTTACTCGCCCGTATATTCAGTCCACCATCTGTGGTTCGTGTGCACGGATCTTGTGTATACTAAATAAACTGCCTGTTTCCTTTATTTGTTGGAAATAAAAACAAAGGATCCTCCAAGTGTTTCATTGAATTATGTAAATGTATCAATAAACTTTAATATGCATATTTAATAGTTAAGGTTATGCGCTAACAATCCAACAGGATATAATACCTTAACTATATTGCCCTAATTTTTTTTTAAAACATTAAATCATTATACTCATTTATAGGTGTTCAAGCTTTGAAGCCTTTATAAGGAATTCATTGCAAGTATTTGATATTAAAGCTATGTACATTCTCTCACAATGTGCCTTTGTTACCTGAGACGCTTACATAATAAGAAGTAATAAGCCTCCAATGTCTCAGTTTTACTTTGAGGTATTATATCCATCCTAAATTCTTCTAAAAAGTTCGCATTTTAACATAAGAATACATTTTTATATGGTTATTGATGCATTTTTTACGTAGTTAGTTATATTATTTTTTTATAAATTTAAAAGCACGTTAATGCAGACTAATTATTAGCAGGAGTATGAAGTGTCATGTCGAATAATATTCTTAGATAATGATGTATAAATAATAATCTAGTACAAAACTTGAGACAGGGATAAACTATACTATAACTTATGTTATTGTGTTTTATTCAAACGTTTGTCTCCTTAGAATGCATGTGTTTGTGAAACAAGAAATCGGTTAAATGTTAGTAGCAGTCGTGACGTCGCAAAGATAAGAAAAGCAGATGAGAAACGTGCAAAAGGATACATAATATATTATTTAATATCCATGGAAACAACGTAGGTAAATAATTTAATGTTTTTTGTTAATAGTTTGAAAGTGAAATGTCGCACCATTTTTAATTTTCGTCCAACTCACAACTAGTCGCGGAAGTAGAACCAGGAACACTTTTTGATTGCAAGAAGCACGACCAGGACCAGGACTTACATGGATGAGGTAATTTCATTACTTAAAAATCACAGTTTATGATCTCAATATCACTTGTTACTCAAAAAAGTTTACGTCATAGTTTTAACGAATATTTATAACAGCAAAAAAGCACCAGAACAGTTAACATATTAGATATATTGTTTTTCTTGAGTTTATATTATATTTTTAGTATTCTATGGTACATTTTGTATAGAACTGCTAATTTGTGTTTTGTACTTTATTTCATCCTCTCTGTACACAAAAAATATAGTGGCAAGCGGTGTACAATCGTGTCTGATCTGAAATCAGGTAGTTCTACCTGAAATAATGTTTTTAAATAGTCATGTGTAGTACCAAAAGTTTAACAAAATACATGTTATTAAATTATATATTAATATAAGTACCTACCATATAAACATTAAATAACACCCCATATTAAAGGTCTATTCCTTTATTAGATTATGGTTTTATGTTTCAATATATTACTGTAAGACTTATTAGCCTGAAATATAATATCGATATAACCGTTTACGGTATTGATAATTTGACTATTTACAAAAAAACTTGGATTCTTCAGATTGTTACTTTTACGTACCAATTTACGTAGTATAGAAAAGTGCACTTTTAAACTTGTCTCAAAATTATTACAAGCCATATTACACAAATAAAATTATATTAAAAATTGACTCAGAACATTTAAAGTATATTCATTGCAAAAATATCCTGTATAAGATTTCTCAATGATGGAAACAGTACATAGTATAGGTGAATTGTTGGAAAACGTTATAATATTATGAATAATTAATTTTAAAATTAAAATTCATTCCACATTTATAACATCCATAAATATTGAAATATATTTAATGCATAAGATTTCATTGAACATGAAATGATAACATGTACTTAATGTTAGTAATAGTCATGACGTAAACAAGAAAGTAAATGCAAAAACCGAAACCAGTGTACGTACTATTCATCATTTTTATCCATGGAAACAACAAAGGACATGTATCACAAAGTTTTAGATAAATAAAAATCGTGAAACTTACACCACAGTAGGTTGCAGAAAAGCCACCAGGAACAAGTGCAATGGCCAAAAGCTTGATAAAGGCCAGGACTTTTTTAATTGTTCAGTTTAATGTTCAAAGACGTTAGGGCGTGGAAAATCTACACCAGGAGTACTATGGTGAAGACCTGGATCGAGACAAGGATTTATGGACGACTTACTTAAGTATTTCCAATTCAAAGATTTTATCGAATTATTCTTTTTACCCAAAGCTATAAACATTCTAGTTTTGCGATTATAAATTAAAGAAAATAAAACTGTGAAACAATTCCTATGTTATCATAACGCATTTTCAGTTAAAAGGATTTTAATGTTAAGGACTTTTGCAATGAATTCATTTTCTTGTGTAGTGATATTTAAGTTGATTAACATATTTTTACGTTTCATGCGTTAGCAGAAAAGATTTGTTATTTATGGTTTTAAATCCCTTCAGTACTATAAATGTACAGAATGAATCAGTCTACAATTACATATTTTACCAAATCCAAATCCAAGTCCAAGTTGCTTTTAATGGGGGGGGGGGTTGATCCCCCACATCTTTCAAGGCCTCTGCCGGTTAGGCTTTTGCCATATGTCTCGAGGGTCAAAGGCCTAGTAGCTTTCGCTACCTGTCAGTGGGGTGAAGTGTCGTGGTGCAGTCGAAGTTGTAGTCGATGTCATCAGTCATCCATGGGAAGGCGCAGTTGGGGGACCTCCTGGGCGCGAAGCTCACGGATGTGATCCCACGGTGAGGACTCTGGAGCTTCCTCAAGGCTCGATGTCTTTTATGGTCCGTCTCACATAGCTTATAACAAATGAAAAGAGTACTAGGAGAATTATTTACTTCTAAGTGACTTGAGACATTTTTCAGGCATTATATAGTAGTGTAAAAATGTTTTTCAATTGAAAACTAGTGAATTTTAGCTGACCTCGGATTAAAACTCATAACGTATTGCGTTAATTTCTTTAAACTCAATCATTTCTAAAAACGTTGTTGTACAGATTTGAGGAGAATTATTAGTCTATATCTTTTACTTTATTCTATTAGTTGATGAGATTACCACCTGAGCTTTCTTTTACTTTATAAGAGATTATAACTCGTCGATTGTGATGATACAGTTATAGAAACAACTCCTTGATTCCTTTCTCACCTTTACATGGTTCACTTACACTATTAATAATAACTTTACTCTGAAAAAAGTCAAATATGCTATATTTGAAAATAATGCCAACTCCGAGTTGTTATGATATTTTCCACTACAATTGTTTATCGGAAAATAAATTTCGTCACACACTGACAGGAAAGCCAACCTAATGCAAAATCAGATAGGAACAATCAAAATATTTGTTCAGAAGTCACAAGCTATATAACTTTACAGGTGTTTATACCCAGATACCGGGACCAGCGTAACTGAGGCACTGGTTGTCACATACACATATTACATTAAATTAAATATATGCTAGTAAAGATTGCTAATCAGTATTTCTTGTGCTGTTTATTTCCAGCCCATGACGTGGTTATACTATAAACTTTATTACTTCAAGAGATTTTTGAAATAAAAAAAGGAAATTGTAAACTAATTTTTTTAAGAATCTCAAAAATATGTCCAATTGGAAACTGAGATGGATACGTTTTTTCAATAAGTACATAAAATATTCAATATTGAATAATAATATAGTCATCACTCTACTTCACAGACATATCAGAAATGGTTCCTCACTAATTGGAACATTGTAATGGTGAATGTTTATTGAGAAACGTAAAGACTCGATATCCATGAAGATAAATTAACTCGAATGATGGCTTTAAATGTATATTAACTGTAAGTTCAAATTTAAGTTTTGTATTGTTTAAGTTAAATAGTTATCGGAATACTAGCTCACTAGAACTTTATAAGAATATCAGAAAATATTTGCGACAATTTTTTCTTCCAACTACTTAAGCCCTTAGCTTGTATGTCCGTTAGAAGGAAAATGATATCCGATAATAGGTGATGTCAGTTTTAGTTCAAATTAACACTTATCACAAAACCCTATTTTTGAGTTTACACTCTTAATTCCATAATTATCTTTTAAATTAATTTATAATGATAATGGTTATACGTCAGGAAATACATAAACATGAAGTTTTAAACTTTGACAACCATTGACTTGTACTGAGAAGTGCGATAACTTTGCTATTAGGATTTGGTACCTATAATGTTCAGTTCTGCATCCTTATATTGTAACTTTATATCCGCTTATATAAGTTCTGTTATATTTTTAAAAATCAAATAATTCACTGAGCTTTAGCGAAGTTTATCACTCGTGAGGCTTGAAATATTTTAATTTTGTCTGTCTGTCAGTTCGCACGATATTCCGAAAACGAACTGACTTTAGATTTCAATATTTGTATGAAGGTTAATTTATATTTAAAGGGACACTGTGTTTTATATTAGTACATGTTAACCGATTGGATTTGGATTAGCTTCAGCTAATATTTTTGCAAAGTTCTTAGAGGTAACCATAATGTAAATCAGAAAATATTGAAAAACAATTAACAAACTCAGTACTATTATGTAAGGTTTTACAAGTAACATTTTTATTCGCAGAATAAAAATAAATTGTAATATATATTGCAGCCAATGTTAAACGTTAGTGACAATATTTAACTTTATAGCACTCTTGCCTTTTACTTGCTTACCAGAAAACTGGTATAAAACTTTGAATGAAATTTCTCTATGGAGAAGAATGAGTTATATATGATGGTGCATGTACAATCTCGAAATAAGGCTGGGCGTCATAAAACTGTCTCGTTAGTATTTTCATTTTAAATAATACATATTTTCGTAAGTCTATTACTCGTTACTGGTTAGCATAAATTTTATCTACATTTTTTAACTAATCTTTTAATACTTGCAACTAATACACTTTTTTGTCTGACTACTAAAAAAACACCTTAGTAGGTTTATGTTTAAGTGTTTACATGTAATAATTCATATAACTCTGAACAGTTTGGCAAAAAAACATTATTTCAACCCATTTTGTTTTTTATTGCTCTTTATACATGAAAAAAAATTAGTCAATCCAGTAATTCTGTACAGGACGCCATTGCTATTTTCATATACTTAAACTTTTCATTTGAACTGCATTATAATTATAATTTCATGATACGAACTTTGCATTATACAGGGTGAGTCCTGACCACCCGTGCAGTATTTACAGCTGTCTTAATAACTGACTTCCAAACTTTTTCTATCTCTTTTCTCCATAAATTTGGCCTCTCCGAATCCGTTAAAAATTATTTTTAATTTTGAAAAATGCCCCTAAAGGGCCCAATTTGGGGGGTAGGGGTACTTTTTGGGGAATTTTCAAATGTAAACATGGGTCATGTGATACATCAATTTAAAGGTCTTATTACACCCCACAACATTTTGGGCGCAAACAAAAGTTAATTATCTTTAACCGTATGTACAGGGTGTACCAAAAACGTTTTGAAATAGGACTTTAAAAATAAAGTACCGTGTTACCCTACCTACAATACGGAACAGCTCCAGATTTTTTTCCTAACTTGCTATTGACCTATTTTTCCATGAAAATATGTGGTACGGGCATTTTTCATTGGATTTTCTAAATTTCAAAAATATTCAAAATTTAAGAATACAAAAAATCCTAACACTCAAAAATTCTTAAATAGCAACATATAATAAAATTTTATATCAAATAAAAGGTCTTTTTTAAAACAAACTTTTTTTGTATTTAACTTTTTCCCCTATCTCTTACTGTTTCAAAAATGGCAGCCGAAAAACTGAATTACGTATATCTGTTTACAAAATGTAACAAATTATTTTTATTTGAACAAACAGGTTTTTGTGATTAAAATAAACAGAATTTGTTATGAAATCAGGCCAAAATTAAGCATGTTTTAATTTTCTAATGTGGAGCCCAATATTTTTTGTAGTAGTTTCCATGTTATCTTTTAAAGATAACATTGATTCATGTATGCACAATCTCAATGCAGTCTTGGACTAGAAAGGTACTTTGTACCACCCTCAACAGGCTTATCACTTGCGGTATCCTGGCTAGACCTTCTTTATCTGACAAATGTGATAAGGCTACCCCTTAGTCAGTTCATTGGTGTCTGTTGTTAAGGACAGCTTGTGGTTTTTTTCGAAATGCCGTACACAAATGCAGAGGCATTCGATATGCTAATGGTGTTAGGCGAATGTTTTCAAAACTATGTGGCTTCTGCGAGGGTATATGCGAACGGTTTCCAAATAGAGAACCTCAGTCACGAATGGCCTTTCAAAGACTTGCTATTCGAGTTTCGTGAAACAGGACAGGTACAGCCTGACAGCAATAAGGGAAAAAAAAAAAAACGCTTGCAAGGCCTGTAAGAAGTGATAGGGCACCAGAAGTATTGGCGGGCAGTGCAACTAAACCCAAATGATTCTTCCAGAAGAATAGCTATTGATTCTGGTATGAGTCAAAGTTCAGTGGTGAGGATCCTGAAAGACAATAAAATGCATCCCTACAAGATGTCCCTGCACCAAGAACTTCATGGTGATGATGGCATTCAAAGAATGATTTTTTGTTTGTGGCAAGAGGAAAAGTTGCTACAAAATGAACATTTTTTTCGCAATTTACTATGGTGTGACGAAGCTACATTTCGGAGCAACGGCGAAGTTAACCGTCACAACATGAGGTACTGGGCTCATGAGAGAACCCCCACTGGATACGAGAGGTTGACAACCAGAGGTACTGGACTGTGAATACTTGGTGTGGTATTGTTGGTAGGAGAATTGTAGGTCCTTTTTTCTTTGAAGGACACCTAGATGGAGAGACTTATAACAATTTTTTTAATTAATCACTTGCCTAACTTATTAATAGATGTACCTGACGAAGTTGTTGGCAATATGTGGTTTATGCACGACGGTGCTCCGGCTCACTACTCGCACAACGTGCGACAAACGCTTGATGAACAATATCCTGGAAGATGGGTTGGAAGAGGTGGTCCAGTTAACTACCCACCAAGATCCCCTGATTTGACCTGTATGGACTTTTACTTTTGGGGTAGGCTGAAAGACTTAGTTTATGTTTTACGACCGACAACACCCGAAGATATGATGCAGCGAATCCGGAATGCTATAAATTCAATCAGCCACGAAGAAGTGTTGCGAGCTGTAGATGTTCCAGATTAGAACTGTGTTTAAGCAAATGACGGACTACAATTCGAGCACCTTTACTAGCAAAAATCAATGAAAGGTAAGATTATGGGCTAGTTCAGAGGTCATTCAGAGCTATTAAGCAAATTAAAAATTAAAGGACATATTTTTATTTCATATAATTTAAAATTAATTTGTTACATTTTTGTAAACAGACATACGTAATTCAGTTTTTTTCGGCTGCCATTTTGAAACAGTAAGAGATAGGGAAAAAAGTTAAATACAAAAAAAGTTTGTTTTAAAAAGACCTTTTATTTGATATAAAATTTATTATATGTTGCTATTTAAGAATTTTGAGTGTTAGGATTTTTTGTGTTCTTAAATTTTGAATATTTTTTGAAATTTAGAAAAATCCAGTGAAAAATGCCCGTACCACATATTTCATGGAAAAATAGGTCAATAGCAAGTTAGGAAAAAAATCTGGAGCTGTTCCGTATTGTAGGTAGGGTAACACGGTACTTTATTTTAAAGTCCTATTTCAAAACGTTTTGGTACACCCTGTACATACGGTTAAAGATAATTAACTTTTGTTTGCGCCAAAATGTTGGGTGTAATAAGACCTTTAAATTGATGTATCACATGACCCATGTTTACATTTGAAAATTCCCCAAAAAGTACCCCTACCCCCCAAATTGGGCCCTTTAGGGGCAATTTTTCAAAATTAAAAATAATTTTAACGGATTCGGAGAGGCCAAATTATGGAGAAAAGAGATAGAAAAAGTTTGGAAGTCAGTTATTAAGACAGCTGTAAATACTGCACGGGTGGTCAGACTCACCCTGTATAGCAATATTAATCCCATATAGAAATAACAACTATGGCATATAAATGAAAAAGATTCATTTGCATATCTAGTGGGCACATGCTGCAGAAAGAATTAACAGAATGTGCCTAGTAGATAACTTCTACCGCTAACCGTAGATGAGTAATTCTGTCTCAGCTTCTGTAACTCCAGGTCCCAAATTCGAGTGCTGATTCGCGCACGCTGTTGTCGCTAGCAAAAATAAACTTAACCCATTCTGATGTAACTTCTTTTTTAGTATTTTAATATAATAAAGAGTTATTTAAAGTTGTAGTTACCAGTAAAACATACAATCCACTGCAGAATTTTACATTTTTTTATAAATTCATCAATATATTTCTAGTTTAGGAATTATAAAGGTTCAGTTAAAGAAGTGTATTTACTTGAATTTTTAGTTTTCGAATGCACTAATGGCATAAACTAATACATTTAGGACCTGTTACTTTTAAGGTGAAGGCTACTAAAACGTGTCGGAACTATTTACCATTGCTTCGTATAAAAAATCAAATAAATATATCGAATATGTCTGAGACAAATTATGTCTCATACTAAAGGGATGTTATAAAAAACTATCTGAAAGTTAGAACAGCTTTAAGTATGTTTATTTAGACAGCCTAACAATAAGTTATACACCACAGATCTTACTTTTCCAAGAAACTGGTGTTTAGTTTCTCTGAATTTTCCCTTGATTCATGTACTATGAATAATTAAAAAGAACTGCTATGTACAGTATATATTTTGTATGTTCTCTAAACTATCAGGTATCTATAACTTAGTAATCTTTATGTAAACATTTAACGACATCTGGAAAGGTATATTTCAACATAAAAATTCTAATTTTTATGTTTTTTTTTAATGCTTAATCCTTTATGATCTGCTTTAGTCCTACTTAATTGATCTTATATGTGAATTTGGATTATATAAGAATAAAATATTATAAGCGTAAATAAAGTTGTATGATAGTTATACGGATATTAACTTTCTGTTATATAGTAAAAAGTAATTACTGTGTAATGATTTATATATATATATATATATATATATATATATATATATATATATATATATATATATAGATTCACTTAATTTGGTGGTCAGGTAATAAAAGAATCTCACAATGGCAGTTAAATGTTTACAATGCTGTTAACTCACGTAATAAATGGCAGATAATACAATGTTCCTTAATGAAGATTTTAAGCCAAATTTCAAGATGAAACGTTGACTTCTTGGAAATGAGCAATACCAGCGTCAAAAATAAGTTTTAAATATACAGTTTAGAGCCTGTAAATAATTATAATTCATTGGACATGAATTTTTCAGAGTAAAGAATTTTACAAAATTTTACGTTTTAAAAGCATTTTTTTTAACAGTTCAACACGACCAGCAATATATTACACTAAATTTCTGTCATATCTACTTTAGCACACTGCATTTGCGATAATATTCATTCAAGACTGGTGATTTAGTTTTACTCGTCTATGTGTGAATGTGTTTCAGCCAACGGTTTGTCTTAATATACAAAAAAAGGTTAAAATGTTAGGCTTGAACTGGAATAAACTAGGCTAATGTTGCATTTTGATATTTTAGTTCTTAATTATCTAGAACATAGCATACAACATGATAAGTAACTTTACTTCTTTGTAGTTAAATGAGTAGCTTAACTTAACTACAAAATCACATAAAAATGGAAAAGAAATAATTTTAATGAATGTGTGATACATTATTACTGTGGATTTGATTAACAACCATCATAGGATCAAGATTTTTATTTAGGAATAAAAAGATAATTCTTAATAATTTTGTATTTTATATGGCTAAGTAAGTGGTTCCTCTTATTAGTTTTGAGAAATTCTGGTTACACTAATTATGACTTTCTTTTAATTAGAAGACATGTTTTAAAGTAATATTATAAACACATCAAGGTTGTTTTAACTTATATGATTTGGGTTATTTGTGATATTTATACTTAAAATTATGCATATTGTTGAATTAGTGTGGTGACGTTTGTATTACAATATTATTATTTTAAGTATTCCTGACCTATCGCGTAACAATTATTATTCTAAATTATTGAGTAATATGTATTCTTCGTTATAGAAAATAAAATGTATAACATAAAGTAAAATGTATTTTTAGATTTATTTCCTCTCATGTTCAGTATATCAAGATCGTTAAATTTTTTTCAATTGTGAAGTAGTAATTTTATAGATACTCTGTGCATATTTTGTAATAGAATTATTTATAGTAAATCTAATAAGCAATATTTTGGACAGTGTTTTCTTCCAAAACCATAGATTTAAATATTAGATTAAATCGAGTACCGCAAGCCTCGGATTTTGTTCTCTTTTAAATCTTTGATATTCGTTTAAATATTTCCACCCCAGTAATTTTTATTCCGCCAATGAGAGCTTTTCCAAGAACATTTAAACATTTTTTAATTGTGTTTCCAGTCTTTTTGTATGTTCTAAAGAATTCGGTATGTTTCTTCGTCCTTAACTATTTCAGATTAGTTGGGTCCTTGTTGTTATTTAGCAACACGTATGGAACACACTGGAATATGCCTTTATAATCGTGTTAAATAAAATGGATGGGTTAATATTATTACAACGTGATAGGTATTGTTTAGCAACCATCATCCCATATAAAAATTGTTTCGTTCAGTCTTATAATAGTATAATATCTAAATTACATATCATGCGGTTTAACCTTTCATGAACATCTGCAAGTACACTGTATAGAAAACTTCTTGAATTAGATAAGTTGTAAGACCTACATAGGTTTTTTAGATGTTTAGTACAGTACAGTAGATATATATATAGTAAAATTTCATGTCAAAGGTGTGTCTGGGTTGCTTTTCGAAAGAAGCGTGTTAACAATATTTTTACTGTCATAACTTATATCATGCATTGAAAATTTGCCATTACAAAAAAGAGGCCGATTTCCTCTTTAGTCTTCTTATGCCTATTCCGACGGGCCACTAGCCTAGGAGGAGAACCAATAAATACAAGGTCGATGATACTTACAAGAAGTGCGGTCACACACATATTCTGTATCTGTGGTATCTCTAGCTCAGTTTATAAGATTTTAAAATCTTAGACCGTGCAAGCGATCAGCTCTATCAGTGCTAGTTATTTTTTTAACTTTTTGATACATACTAATAAAGCTTAATGCAACGTTTTTAAGTAACTTCCTATTCAATATGTGGACAAAAAAAGGGATCGTTGCATGGAAAGTTAAATGGATATACATACAGGTAGAGAGACGTATAGACATACAGACAGAAACAGAAATGAACTGATGAAGATAAACTTGAATATATTGTATTGTTTGTATCCTTTCTACAAAAATACTTCACACCATTAGCTAGTGATTGAAATCTGAAATCGGAAAATGCTATTGTAATATTAACATGAAGGCACCTTGTATTCAATAGGTATGAACAGTAAATAGTTATAGTCGTGAGTTAGATTTGTGAGATGACCTAATTATTCTAACTTCGCCAGTAGAAGGTAAATCACACATTCATTCATATAAAATGAGAGCTACTAATTTGTAATTAATAAATAATTTTTGAAAATATAATTAAATTTTTAAATATATTTTATTCATGCATCTAGGAATCCAGAGTGGCTGAATGCTGAACAATATTATTATCTCAAAGCATTTACTTCACGGAAGTGGTTCCCCAATAAAAAGAGAGTTTAAATTTGTTGAGAAAGCCTTTAAGTCCTATGCGGATCTGGTCAAAGGCATTTGGTTAAAGCCCAAAATCCAATATTTTAAAATTTCTCTCTAAAATTTTTATAGTAAAACTGATCAATACCTTGTTTAAAAATATTGTTTATCTTATTAGATTCAACAAATAAAAATTTAATTCCGTTACTTGCCTACTATTTATAATATAATAATTAGCCAAAGTACAGGAGGGTAGTCAATTTCAACCCTGCAATAATTATGGAAAGTTACTTAAACTAGTGTGACGACCCTACTAGTGTTAGGACAGAAGTTTGAACATTGCAGACCAGTTATGAAAATGGTTTTAGTCTAAATTTAGTCCTTGACAAGCAGGTGACATACAGATCAACGCAAAATGTTTCAAAATTAAATTGAATATGGTTTAATCATCACCCTCTAACCTTTTCGGGAGAGGATCGTTAAGGAAAGTTAACATATCGATAAAATCCATGTTTTTCCTTAAGAAACTTTGCAATTGTAATTTACATGCACTGTAATGTAGACTATTTGAATTAGATACATCAAAGCGACAACTTGGAACAAATCTACGCAGGTGTTTTTAGTTGTAGATATACTAATTAGCAATAACAAGAAATATGCAATAGTGTCTCTGAATATTGTGGCCAAACAATAATAATTTATCATACACACAATATTTTAAGACAAGTAACAAAAAATTTGTTTGTCTCTATAGTATGTATGGGTCAGATAACAAGAATCGGTTTTAATGTTAGTGCACAAGCACGTGAAGGTGAAAACCAAAATGAATAGAAACAGGTGAAACACACCTCAGTATTCATATACATATTTGTTGTTTTAAATTTCCATAGAAACAACACGTGACAGGTATTTTAATATTTTTTGATAAATTGAAAAGTGTTGTTTACAAAAGTCGTTAAACTCACACCACGTTTATTTGGAGTAGCACGAACAGAAACAAGTGAGTTATCCAATAGATCGATAATGACCAGGCCTCTTTTCATAGTTCAATTTAACGATCAATGTCGTTCTACACGCAGGACGTGGAAACTACACCAGGAGTACTATGGCGAAGATCAAGATCAACATAAGGAATTTTAGGCGAGTTACCTTTATTATTTACAATTCAAAGTTTTTTATCTATTCTTCTTACTCAAATTAGTTTAAATCCTAGTTTTATGTATTACTAATAACAGAAAGAATTAGTGAAAAAAAGTCTATTAAGTTATTACGCGTTTAGAATTAACAGGATTCACAGGATATCATCTTGATCAACAAATAACTTTCGTTTATTTTGTGTGCAAAAAAAGAGCATGAGATTTATGGTTTTAAGTCCTTTCAGTACTCTAAGTGTACAGAAAGAATCAGTTTCCATTAATTTTTCCATATATTGTCCAAATGATATAAATAAATATCCAAATTTAATAAATATCTCATAAAAAGTGTAAAGATTACTTGCAGAATTATTTACTTAAATATGTCTCAAAGATATCACTCAGGCATTTTATAGTAGTGCAATATTAAAAATAATTTGAAATTAGTAAATTCTGTTGAATTAAAATACAAATATATAATAAATATATTTAATCTTTGCTTTACACTAATTTTTCAAATAATTGATTATTAACAGTATTTGCTTCCTCTAAGGAATTATATAGTTGTAATTTAAATGTGCAGTCTACATTAAAACAGTTTCTATTTAGTTACAACGCATTTACAATTAAAAGGGTTTTTACACTGAGGGAGATTATCTTGACCAAAAAATAACTTTCGTATATTTTGTGAGCTAAAAAAGAACTTCAGATTTATGTTTTTAAATCCTTTCAGTACTCTTAGGGTACAGAAAGAATCAGTTTACAATAATAATCTACCCATGGTCCAAGCTATATAATATCTGTTTATACATGTCTGATAAATAGTGTAAAGATTACTTGAAGAATTATTTACTAAAATATGTCTTCGAGATATCACTCAGGCATTTAATAGCAGTGCAATATTGACGATAACTTTAAATAAGCGAATGATAGTTGACTTAGGAATAAAATTCATATCTTAATAACATATAATTGTTTACACTCAATAAAATAATAACTATATTATTCAGATTGGAGGAGAAATATGGTCTGTAATTGCTGATGCAACTAATTAGTTACTAAAACCATCACCAGAGCTCTGAAGTTAACTTCCACCGACATTCAGAACTAAATTTAATTTCTCCTTTTTCTTTCTTGTCGTAGTACAAACAAGTGTTTTTTTTTTAATTTGTAACATATATTGTAGTTATAAAACATTTGGTTTCGGAATTTAAAATATATTTTTAATAAAAAGATCTTTAAAAAATTCCTTTTATAAATATAAAACGTAACTGAGAGTACCCTTGTTCCTATTAGTTAAGAATAAAACAGATAATAACTAGTTTATTTAAAAATTTTAATCGGAATTTTACTACTCGATGAGTTATTGATTATGTTAAGAATCAAGTAATGTCTGAATATTACGGGCAATGCTGCTTAATTACGTAATAACGGTATTTATTACGAAGTTCCTTATAGCGCTAAACTTCTAGCCGAAACGTTAAGAGCCTCTTTGGGCATAAAAAATTTGCAGTACCAAATGAAATCGCTACTAATGTCTTCATTGAAACGCAGCAATATTTTAAAGTTAATTGAGACATTTATATTTTAATTTAAAAACTTTTAACTAATTATAAAAGAGGTGGACATTTTTTTAAGTTTTACAAGCTTAACTATGTTAATATCAACAATTTTGGTTTTTTTCGATATCTATTTCACTATTAAAACGACAATAATAAATAATAAATTTGATTATTTTTGTAAACGTATTATTATGATTCAAAACTTGTTTGGAATATATTTGTATTGCTGAGAATATGGGATTAAAAAGTTTATTTCATAATTTAAAGGTAACTTCACTTAAAATAAACATCAACTCCGGCTTGTGTACATTGGATTTTACAATATTACAACACGCCCTAAGCCTCATACTTCCTTGCTTTCAAATTCTAGGATAAGAGGGAATTAGTAATTGGTTAATTCCGAAATGAGGTTTCCAAAATTTATGCTTACAGTTGTATCCGCTCTTGAGAATTGTGCGTGTCCGTTATTGTTGTCTAAAGCTCAGACTAATAACATATTATGTTGTATAAAAATAATTGATATACTTCGTAGAAAAATTAAGTGGTTTGTTAGGAAAACTAGTACACAAGGAGATTTTATTGTTAACTAAAGTCCAAGGTTAGGTTTTCCAGGAAGTGAAAAGTAACTTTGCCAATGATTTACAACGCTAGCATGACAAGTAAAGGCTCGCCACGGTGAGACCGGCAAACACAGAGACCATAATATAATAATTATTTTCATCGTCGAGGAGTTTTGTTCGGGCATGCTACTTAGCTTACTGCTAGAGTCAATCTCCAAGGAGGGATTTTGTTTAGGAATGTCCCTTAGCCTACTGCCAGTGTCAGTCTCGACGGGGAGTGTTGTTCGGGCAGGCTCCTTATCTTACTGCTAGAGTCATTCTCCAAGTAGCGATTTTGTTTGGCAGGTCCCTTAGCCTACTGCCAGTGTCAGTCTCGACGGGGAGTTTTGTTCGGGCATGCTCCTTAGCTTACTACTAGAGTCAATCTCCAAGAAGGGATTTTGTTTAGGACGGTCCCTTAGCCTACTGCCAGTGTCAGTCTCGACGGGGAGTGTTGTTCGGGCAGGCTCCTTATCTTACTGCTAGAGTCATTCTCCAAGTAGCGATTTTGTTTGGCAGGTCCCTTAGCCTACTGCCAGTGTCAGTCTCGACGGGGAGTTTTGTTCGGGCAGGCTCCTTAGCTTACTGCTAGAGTCAATGTCCAAGGATGGATTTTGTTTGGCAGGTCCCTTAGCCTACTGCCAGTGTCAGTCTCGACGGGGAGTTTTGCTATGGCAAGCTCCTTAGCTTACTGCTAGAGTCAATCTCCAAGGAGGGATTTTTTTTAGGCAGGTCCCCTACCCTACTGCCAGTGTCAATCTTGTTTACTGTCTTGAGTACACGATGTTCCTAGCGTAGGCGAATTCAACGGATACCCTATCAGAACGCCAAGGGCCACGATGGTTTCTGGGCGTCGAACTCTACTGAGCAGGACGTACAGCTGTCCGTGGGTAAAACAGTCAGTAACGAAGGTCGACTCAGACCAGATTGATTGTTTGACCTTGGCTGTTACGACCGGATATTTACAGGAGAATACTCCAATATTTTGGTCCATCTTAGATTTATCTTTAAAGACAGTGCCCTCAAGTAGGAGAGATAAACCCGTTGCTGTTCAACCTAAAATTATTGTCGGCTATGGTTGTATTATTTTTGTATTTGTTTTTTTATAAACATGTTTCAAATTTACTAATTTGTAGCGTTTTATATCAGATTCAAGACACGATATTTATATTATACTAAATAATTTTTTATTCGCTTTAAATTTTTTATTTATTTATTTTATTTATAAAACAGTTGTTTTACATAGTCTTGGCCTCTCACCAAGTTCTACAAAACTTGTCGGTGAGGACCACTTGAAAAAGTAAATAGAACACATTGATACAAATATTCAACTTTTAACTTTCTTTTAATTTACTAAACTATAAACTCAAATTCGGCGGTGTTTAGGGCAGGCACTAGCTTAGATATCTTGGTATGTGTGGTAAATTTGATCGAAACAGTACAATTTTTTTAAATAATACTTAATAGTAATAGTTAAAATCAAACGCATATTTGAGTCCCTAAAAATTCCTAATTAATTCTTCCCTCAGCAACGACGAATGGCAACCCTGTCATCAGGAAATCTGACAACGCCGGCTACCGGAATTCCCAAATCTCCTTATCTCTAAACAAATAAGCAAATAAAACCTGCCCTCAGTCAAATTCCAATATGTTTCTAGAGTGGACAGTGCGGTACTCAATCCGCTACTCGCTTTAACATGACTGAGGAGGTACGGGAACTCCGGCGCGCGCGGTACTGTGTGTGTGCTCCCCTTTGTAGTGTTCACGGTGTCGGTGTTTGTGTGCGTTAGTTATAGTGTGTGTCAATGCTAGTGTGTTTAAATTGTCCAATTAGGTTAAATATGTGTGTGCGCAACACCGTGCTGTGGTGCTCCCTGTGAGGTTTATAGCCATTCATCGCCACTAACAACGGAGAGAGAAACAGAAACCATAAATAACATTCTTAAAAAACTAATAAAAATATGAAAACTAACATGTAATCAATTTATTTTTAAAAGCTAGAGTATCAACGGTACAACAAAATCTAACACCAAGCATAAAATACAGATAAACCACCAATTAACGATTCACAATAAATATTTAACATATAAATAACAATGTCAGAATAATTTATTTACTTCCAAAACTGTGCTCTCAACGCTTTAAATATCAGTGATTAACACTATGATATAATTCAAATAGCCAACAATATATAATCTATAAATAGATAACGAGTAACAATAAATTATCAGAGAAAATAACAATGTTAACCACTAATTAACGATTTACAATAAATATTTAACATATAAATAACAATGTCAGAATAACTTATTTACTTCCAAAACTGTGCTCTCAAAGCTTTAAATATCAGTGATTAACACTATGATATAATTCAAATAGCCAACAATATAATCTATAAATAGGTAACGAGTAACAATAAATTATCAGAGAAAATAACAATGTTAACAACTAATTAACGATTTACAATAAATATTTAACATATACAGAAAGTAACAATGTCAGAATAACTTATTTGCTTCTAAAAACTGTGCCCTCAAAGCATTAAATAACAGTAATTAACATTATGATATAATTCAAATAGCCAGCAATATAATCTATAAATAGGTAACGGAGTAAACAATAAATTATCAGAGAAAATAACAATGTTAACCACTAATTAACGATTTACAATAAATATTTAACATATACAGTAAGTAACAATGTCAGAATAACTCATTTACTTCTTAAACTGTGCCCTCAAAGCTTTAAATAACAGTGATTAACATTATGATATAACACAAATAGCCAAACAATATAATCTATAAATAGATAACGAGTAACAATAAATTATCAGCGAAAATAACAATGTTACAATTAATATAACAATCCGTTTCAACTGCAGGCCCACGATACGCAGTGTTCAGTGTTTGTGTCACTTGTCACGTCATTCAGTGCACCAGAGTGATGTCCACTGTGTGTATATATGCATATGGTATATATCCAATGTGTGTCAGTGAACCAGTATTTCACAGTGATCCAAAGCAAGTTGTCGGTGTTTCATCACTATTACGGCCATTGCGGTTTTCTTTCTCAGGTAAATCTCAGTTTAATTACATTTCTAAGTTTAATAGCCATAGTTCAATACATTTTTTGTAAGTCTTTAAGTGTGGTATATTCTCAATTTCATCCGGCAATGCATTAAATAACTTTGGGGACTATATAATTCGGCAATCTACGCCCGTACACGGTGTTGGGAATAGGTGTGACATATTTAATAACATTCCTTGTGTTAAATTTCCTTCTATACTTTTTTTAAATTCCATATTGCCATAATATTTTGTCATGACATTTAACGTGTACAAACCCTTTGGCGTTAGTTGTCCTGCATAACTGTACATATATTCTCTTATACCTAAGTTTTGATGAAAGCCGTTACCAAACAGTGCCCTTAAACATTTTTTTTTGAAGAACCAGCTATTATATTTAAATGGCTTACTGCTGCTGTTCCCCACACAGATACACCATATCTTATATGTGACTCAATCAATGCTTTGTATACTGATAGTTTTGCATTCTCACTAAGTTTATTTCTAAGTTTATGCATCAATTAATTTTTTATATGGCTCATACGATTCTTAAATATCAAAAGGTACAGCTTTTTATAAATGCACTATGCTGTAGTCTATAAAACAAATAATTAAGAATAAAATAGTTTGGAAACGTTTTAAATGCTGTTTATGTAAGACAATATTGGTTTTTACATACTCAGGTCTTATTAGATAAGATGAGAAATTGCGATCATTTTATTATATGAGTCCACTCAGGATGATATTCACTAACTGGTTAGTTCCAATATTGAGTTGAGGCAATCCTGAAACGAGTAGGCCTACGTCATTCCTTTGAGGACTTTGTTTAGTAGCTCATGCGCTAAAACACAATATTCCCACGTTTTCCCGTTTTACTCTCTTTATTGTATCAACAACTATTTATATTGGAATCGTCATTAACCAAATATTAAAATAGTTTTATTCGACTCCATACATTGTTGTGTTTAAGAATTTGTAAAACCAACAGCCGTATGATAAACAGTTAAATAATACAACCAATTTCGAATCATATATAACTTGCAGATAAATGATTCAGTTCCAAATAACTCTTATTCCCGTGAACATGAAATACATTATCACCTAGATTGCCAGCTACCTTTTTATCAGGTGTCACATGAATCCGTTCAGTTAATTACTTCATCCAAAGGATAGCACCAATATTATTATGGTATGAAGAATCATTAAACACAACCTTTATATGATATTTTAGAAATAAAGAACCTAATAAAACACTATGTTTTCCAAGTAAGCCCCTATAAAATGTGGATTATTCATATATTCAACTTTAATCCTTTTCCACTTCAAATCATCACCGTAATTTCGCCAATATGCTAATGTTAATCATCATACAGGGTGCTGATACTAATACAATACTAACCGTAATAACCCGCCTAAATTCAAAAAATAAAAAGCAACATAGAAAATATATAAAGGACGTGAAACTCTATAAAAGTACCTTTTATATAAGTAGGTTTAATATATATTACTTTGTAGAGGGGAAAGGAACATTCCCTTTTTTAAATTGTTTACATGTTACGTCAAAAGATTTTTTGGGTGGTTCTTAATTTATCTTCAAATACTTATACATGTTATACTGCCCCAATATGTTATACGATATTGCAATCGAGAGTGTATAAAGGCAAAATAGAGGAACGTAATAGAACAATATTACTAAAATATATGAAAAAGTCAAAAGTTCTAATAGAAGATTTTAATTTTGTATTCCGACCATTATTATGTTTTTCAAAATTCCTTTTTTTAATAATCCTCAGATATTAAACAAATATATGCTATAAAAAAGTTCCGATTGACATGTAAAATATATGAATCAATATTGTTAATGTAAAGAATAATTGGAACGGCAGATTTCTGTTCCACTAAAGTTAGATTGAGCCTCTGCCCAAATCACTAATACCACACTCTGTAAAACTGTTAAGCTATTGGAATGGCATGCTTTTGTAAACATCCTTATTCTCTGTGAGTATTTTAGCCTGCAGCATCTTCCCATAACTAGAATCTGTAGCCTCTCGGGAACACTAACTTCTACCTCTCCAGTCTATGGCATCAACATAACTTTCGAATATTCAATTTGATCTATAGAATATCCCAGCCTCTGGAATCATCTGACTTAAGAAAAACTCAGCTTCTATTGTAATATTGTCATTGTTAAGAAACTCCCAAAATAAAAAGCTCCCAAAATATGAGAGGCGTGAACTGGGACAGTTTAAGACCTAAGAAAATTGTAACCTATCGAAAGTCCTAGTATATAAGAAATCATAAAAATTTATATTTATAATAGTAACTATTATCCAATAAAAATTTTCACATTGGGAGCCTTTACTAGTTGATGCTCTGTCCTCCATTGACTTACAATCTCAGAGATAAGAAAGTTCTTGATCTTTTTAAAATATGACCCTTTCATCGGATTTTTCAGACATGCAAATCTGTTAAGACATATTTTTTCTAACGATTGTAAAATCAAAATATAATATAAACTTCATTATAAGGAAATTATAATTTTATCCGTTTTCAATAAATTTACATCTTTAAGGTCTTTGACACATACAGGAGGTTTTGTAGGAAAACAATTGAGCTAATTTAGCCAATTCTCTCTAATACACAAGATTATGTAAAGTAAAAAAACTGCTCAATATTGTGAGTTAAGCATGTACATAATTACATTAGTGCTTTTTACTTGTAATAAAATTTTTAACTTTTAATAGCAATAATCTTGTAAGGAAATTGAAAATTCATCTGTATTTTATACTACTTGAATAATGTCATATCATATTTATAGAGCATACAGAGGATGTTTTATGCGAATGAACGACAGCGTAAATGACATACCAAACACTCTCCTTAGATATTTTATACCATACAACATATATTACCGTGTTAGGTATACGGACAAAAAATCCTTAAAATTATGTTTTATTCCAAGTTTATCTGCTCGGAATATACGTATTTATAATCATGTAATAAAAATTTATAACGTTTTCTGTATTTTTTATGTTGATAAAAGACGTGATCTTAAAAGTAAGTAGTTTAATACAGCAATAAAAGAAGCGAAACAGTTAAAAAATACCCAAAAGTAATATTTATTAAAATTGTAGATTTCCATAGAAACCACAAGTAAAACTTTTGAAATGTCTTTAGTTTGTTGGACAGTTCTGTTTCCTCGTTCAAAAGTAGTTTAACTCTAAGTAAGTCGGAGAACCACCATCAAGACCAGGATGCGGTGCCTAGGAATAGGACCAGGACATACAAGGATGAGTTATTTTATTTACTTTTATTATTTAGAAATCACAATATCCACACTCATTATCTATCGTTACACAAATCAGTTTATATCATATTGTTAGCGAGAATTAATCATAACAAAAACACTGGAACAGTTCATATGTAATGATAACGTGATCACAAATTATACATATCATCATTTAATATATGTAACTTAACATTTAATTTAAATAATTATGTCAGATTCCTTTCTTTTTTGTGTGCTATAGTTATAGTAATTAACAAATTCCTTTTGTTATTTTTTCGTAGAAGCAGCTAAACTTTTGTTTTAGGCTATTTTTATCATTCTGTACCCAAAGCGTACAGAGGAAAACAGTTTATATTTTTTTTCCAAGGAACTGAATCATATAAGCATTTTTTCTGTATTACCATGTACACCATAACCTAAGACAGAAATCAAATTTAAATTATATCTTAAACACATATTTTTCTTTATAATATGTACTAACAATCACATAACAAGAAAACTCGGTGTAATGTCAGTACTAGTGATGGCGTAAAGAAGCGATGTTGATAAGAGAAAATTAAAGTAAACATATGAAAAGTACGTACAAAAACTGTTTAATATCTCTGGAAACATCAAGGGATAGGTAATTTATTGACTTGTTTTTAGATAACTCTACATATTTGTGTTCAGTATCCATTCAACGCGTAGCACGTAAGAGAAACATTAGCTAGAATAAGATGCGATAGCCAGTTCCAGAACCAGGCCTACATAATGAGTTATTTTTATAATTTAGAGATATAAGTTCTTCATAGTATCTCTCGTTACCCAAAGCAAATTACATCCTAGTTCTAGCAAGTATTAATTACAGCACAAAACACAGGAATAGTTCAAATGTAATGATAATTGAAGTAAATTCTATTTTATCCATTTTGCATATGTTTTAATTTCGTGGTTTTCGCTTTTCTTAGAAATTATTTAATCAATGAAGTATTTTGTAATCTTTGTTTAAATGCAGAAAGGACCTTGTTTTGGGCTGTCTTTAATTCTGTCTGTACCCAAAGTGTGCAGAAAAACTCAATTCATAACTTAGTAATCCTATGTACCAATCTCACTTACACTTTGTATTCGCTCATATACAGTAGTTTTTACGCAATTTTAGGTGAACGATTACTTGAACATAAAAACTTGTACATGCGACGAGTAAAGGTAATATTTAGATTTGAAAAAATTAAATGAAAATCTTTTTTTGCAAATTAAAGGTTATGAACGGTTTCGAGTACTGTATTTTTATACTTCGGGGATACGCATCCTTAGGAATACATTATGTAATATGTAAATTGCATTGAGCATGTATTTATCGAAAGAGAGTGTTCTTATATAACTATTTAAAACAAGAACACTCCTTAGTTTAGATATACTCAGACACCCTCCAGTCATTAGACCTGTATTATTTCACAATGACTTTAATTACAAGGAGGTAGGAGTACGCCACAACACCTATTACAAAAGCTTCACTGAAATTGCATGCACAATTTAAAGTATACGGCTCATTTTATTATTGAGATATCTGGAAGACTTTTTTATCCTCCAGCAAAAAAAAAAAAACTTTTTCAGCCTACTGAGTAAAAGGATTTGGTAACGCTCAGACGAATTCTCTTGATGGAAATGCACCACTATAGAAATCGTTCTTCTCTACGGAAAAACTATTTATAAAAGGTTTTATTCATAATTCTACAAATCATCCTTTTCGAGATAACAACCAGATACATATAACTGTTCCCATTGAGTTAAGTTTTACAGCTGGGTTTTAATAATAACAGTTACGGTCAGTTAGTAGGGTTACGAGTAACTACTACTTAAAATTGCGTTAAAATATAGTCTTGTCTCATTGTATAAAAACACTTTTTCCTATTATTCTCCCATTTTTCTATATAAATACGCTGCATGTATTGATATTTCAAATATCAAGATCTCGTATCATTGTATTTAGAAAATGTACTAAATTATTTATTCTACTTCGTTCTCATTACAATTACAGTTCCACATAAGACTAATGTGATACATTTACAAAAGCTTAGCCATAACCAATGTAGCGACATGAACTATCATCGGTATGTTGCCTATAATACAATTTTGCATATATTCCTTCAAAATGTTAAGCTAAAATGGTCATAATCTCTGCAAGAAATGATGCGGATGGACTGAGAGATGAACAGAGACAATGAGATAGAAAGATAGACAAGTAGAGAGACATTACATTTTTCAGCATCACGAATGATACGATTCGTTAACGCTAATTCTGTAATCGAAGAAGAAATCGAATAAACTACTGGAATGTAATGAATTCATACGTTTTCTTGTTAAAATGTACTGATGTACAAGAAATCATAAATTGATAAAATATAAATTAGGAAGTTAATTCCGATAACGTTCAAAACTCTAGCCTGCTTACTAGGCGTATCCACAACAGTGCTACCGGCGAATCAAATTCTTCTAGCCGGACAAGACTGAGCAATAACAGGTTTGTGATGCCTTTAGATGTCCTCGGCCGCACGCGCGCTACACTGAAGGAATCAGCGAGCCTTCCCTGGCCGAAAGGCCTGGGTTATCCGTCGAACCTCCGTGCTAGGTATTAGGGCTTGCAATAGTTCCCCGTGAACGAAGGATTCCCAGTAAGCGCGAGCCTAAAATGTTTCACTCATCATAAACCTGGAAGAGTTTAAATGTTTCCTACTTACCCTTTCATATGATAACAATCAAAAATATGATAACAACATATTCTGTAAAATGTAACCTAATACTTCTGTGATCACGGTTAAATCTATGAAACAGGTACCAAACTAAAACACCTATATAACTTTAAATTGTTCTGATAGATCGCTCACTGTAGGTAACAAGTTGTTCAAGGTTTATTAATATCAGACACGTAAGTTGTTGTATAAGATGAAATAATTTTGAGCTGAAGTCCTCGCAGCACCTATATAATTAACACAACATATATTGTTATAGTTCGATTAGTCTAATTTTAATAAAATAGATAAATGTAACATGTTGAATAACCCTGACCCTATGAATCTTCACATGTGTGGTTAGAGATGTGCCCCTTCTGGACATCCATAAGGTTGGTGAGATTTAAGTGACACATCGATTTTTGTTGTGCCTAGTGGTAAGTTCAGCTGGAAGGTATAAAACAGCCAGAAGTAATCCCTGCTGGGTTGTAAATATATAAATTATATAAAGAATATCGTTTTTGATACAGAAATATTAAATGTCTCTACCATGATACGTATAATAATGTAGAATAATAATTAGTTAAAGTCCAGGAGAGTAACCAATGTCAACTATACGATGAGTATAGAAAGTTAAATAAACCAGTACGACAACCTTACTAGTGTTAGGACAGAGGTTTGAACATTGCAGACTGGTTATGAAAATATATGATTTAGCAATGACGTGACATATCGAGTATTGTGCCTGGATATTGGATCTAAATTATGAAAATTTATCACGTTGACATTAATGTAAGATGAGTTACAAAACATGTTTGTCTCTATAGTATGTATGTGTTCAGGTAACCTGATAACAAAAAACTATTTCCTGTTAATAGTGTCATGACGTAAACAAGCAAGTGAAGGAGAAAAGTACAAAAAAGAAACAGATGAAACAAACAACAGTGGACATCTTATATCTTTTAATTATCCATAGATAAAAAAAGAGCATGCATTACCAAGGTTTTGATAAATTCAATACTGTTATTTAAAAACTTCGTTGAACTCATGCCACATTAGATTGGAGGAGCACGACCAGGAACAAGTGCAATGGCCAAGAGCTCGAAAAAAGCCAGGACCTTTGTAATTGTTCCATTTAACGTTCTAAATCGTTCAACACGCAAGACGTGGAAAATATACATCCGGAGTAAGCTGGCGAAGACAAGGATCGAGACAGGGACTTATAGATGAGTTACTTTTCTTCTCTAAAAGTTTTTTTCTATGTTTATTCTTCTTAATGAAAGTAATTTACATCTTTCTAAAAAGCGCATCTAGCAAAAACAGTGAAACAGTTCCAATTTAATTATAACGGGTTTGAAGTTAAAAGGATTACAGTTTTAATTGAATTTTACAATAAGTTTATTTTGTAGTTACATCTTAATTTCGTATGTGTTGTGCACGAACTGAAAGAATTTGTGATCTATGGTTTTAAATCCCTCCAGCACTCGAAGTGTGCAGAAAGAATCAGTTTACAAACTATCTTCTTCTGAACCTCCAATTGTGTTAAGATCCATTCTCTAATATTTTATAAAATATGTAAAGATTACCAAAACAATTATTTACTTAAATGTGTCTGAGAGAAATCTTTCAAAAACAGTGAAACAGTTTCAGTATAATTATAACGCATTTGCAGCTGAAAGGATTATAATGTTTAATGAATTTCACAATAAGTTTATTTTCTTGTTTTATCTTGACCAACAAAACAACTTTCATATGTGATCTGTTCATATGAACTGAAATAACTTTTAATATACGGTTTTACATCCCTTCAGTACTCTTAAGTGTACAGAAAGAATCAGTTTACAACTATGTTTTCTAAAACCTCCAAATGTTTTAAGATCCATTCTCACATATGTTATCAAAAGTGTAAAGATTGCCTAGAGAATTATTTACTTAAATGTGTCTGTGAGAAATCTTTCAGGCATTTTATAGTAGTGTAAATATTGAAAATAATTTTAAATTGGTAAATGTTAGCTCATTTAGGATTTAAATTCAGAACGTATTGCGTTAATTTGTTTAAACTCATTGATTTATATAGAGGGTGTTGTACAGATTTGAGGATAATTAAGGTTTTTATATTTTAAATTATACCACTAGTTGATGAGATTACCACCACAGCTTGGTTTATACAAAGAACTGTAAAACTGCATTAGCTTTGAAAGAAAAGGGAGTAAATTGCAAACTAGATCTTTAAAGAGCTTCAAACTTTTTGTAATGGAAACTGAGGATGTGGATGCATTCTTTTGAATTCCTAGAAGGAACACACTATATTAAATATATACGTTTGTTCATTACTCGATATTAAGGTCATATCAGATTTGAATCCTAATTATCGAGAACGTTGTATTCATCAATGTTATTGCGAAACATCTCGTACTGCGACAACCATGGAGATAACGTAACTCACATAAGTACTTCAAATGTATATTAGCTCTAAGTTTATTTTCATTTTTGAATTGTTTTAAAACAGTTATTAGAGGAGATAGAAGTACGTGTTATTTAAAAAAATAAGGTTTACAGACCATATTTGTTACATTTTATTATTTAAATTATTTTCAGTTCCTAACTTGTTATTAGAGGTGATGTCAGTGTTACTTCACATTAACAGTTATTACAAAACCACTTTTAAAATACGCACTGTATTCCACTAACTAAAAGAATTTATAATGATAATAGTCACGAAAAACATAAATGTAAAGTTATAACTTTGGCTCCCATTAACTTGTACTGAGAAGTGCAATACTTTTGCTATCAGAATCTGGTACACATCATGTACAGCTCTAATTCCTTATATTATCACACTATATTCCACTTATGTTAATTCTGTAATATTGAAAAAATGAAGTAATTCGCTGAGCTTAGGCCCATCAGTATCACTCATGAGGCTTGAAATATTTCAATGTTTTTTATCTCTTAGCTTGCAAGATATTCCAGAAAACGAACCGACCTATTGAATTTAAAATTTGCATGAAGTTTAATTTATATTTGAGTAACACTGTGTTTGATATTAGTACATTATAACTGATGAGATTTGGATGAGCGTCACTGAATATTTTTGCAAAGTTCCTTTAGGTAACCATGATCGAAACGAGAAAATAGATAAATGAATATAGAACGAACCTGAATACTACCATGTAAGATTTTAACAAGTAACGCTTTTATTCAAAGAGTAAAAATAAATTATAGTATATCGCAGTGAATTTTAAACGTTGTCGACAATATGTAACTTTATCGCACTCTTGAGTTTTGGTATCCTCGCTTGCTTTCCAGAAAACTAGCATAAAAGCTTGCAAGAAATTTCTACATAGACAAGAATGAGTGATATGATGGTGCATGTCCATGGAATTGGGCTGAGCGCCATAGAAGGTATACTTTTATTTAATTTTCATTTTGTAAAATATATAAATCGACAACTCTGTTATTCGTTAAGGATTGGTATAAGTATAATCTGAGGTTTTTGGAACTAAATTATTGACAGACTAATAACCTAATTCTCACGCGTAATAATATTTTGTCTATTGAACTTTGTAGCTGAATATCTTGCTGTCAAGCTACACCTCATGTTCCTTTTCCTTAAGTAAAATTTATATATTTTTAATAAATACTAGCTCTTTCATGCGAGTAATCTAATTAAAATGTAATATAAAGACAAATTGTAAATAATAAAGTAACTTACCTTTGATGATGTTTTATTTGGAAAATTATTACAGATATAAGTTGTGGCGATGTACTTCTGACGAGACCACGTTGTCATGATTATAAGTTAACTCAATAAATGGCTAATACTGTTGTGATTTTGTTTTAGGCAAATTTACGATTGCTCTTTAAATATGAGTACTTCGAGTACTTCAAGTACTTCGAGTATTCATAGTCTAGTTAGACTTCTAGTCTACTAATATTCACTTTTCCGACTACAGCTGAAATATTGAGCCAAGATGATGACGCTGCGCGGATAAGTCGACATCAACGTAAAAGGAAGTCAATTTTACAGTGTTTAGTACATTTTTAAGTTCGTAGGCTAAATACAAAAGAACATTGTAAACATTAGGCCCACCCTCAAAGATATAATTTAAATTCATTGTTATACCATTTTTGCAGCAGCGTGGTAAGACGGTTTATTTTAACATGTACAAGTAGTGCTGTTAGGTTTTACATGCCACAATTAAACTCATAAGTACAATCTGTGAATTGAGTGTTTATTAGTATAACCACAGGTATATCCAACCCTATATTATGTTTTTTCCATTAATTACAAAGTCTATCACTTAGTAAGCAACGCAATTATTTTTTTTTCTACGTGAGATGTAAAATTTTGTTTTCTGTATGACTTTTCAATATATCCACATTATATCTCGAAATTGGAATAATAAGCTTTAGAGTTTAAACTCTGCACGCAAATTCAGCAAAGCCTGTTACGTAACACGTAACACATTCCACAAATATTATAAAATAATTTCATTAGTTTCTGAATTCATTCATTTTAGGAGTCTGACTTGAACCTCCTCTACTCAGGTTTCAAGCTACCAAGCATTAATTAATGAAGTCTAAAGTATAGCACAAATTCACAATGCACGATTTCACGAAGAGAAAGAAATATTTTAAAAGTAAATAAATTAAATTTCTAGCGTCGATAGCGCTATACACCCATCCACTGCGGTCTACATTCCGAGCTACTGTGAAATTAAAATGGACATGTTGTGACATTGAGGGGTTATTCCCATTAATGCTTCAGGGCTTAGTGTGGTGAGGGATAAGAACTCACCAGAGCAGCGTTGATGAGTAATAGTAACAAGAGCAGGACAACAATAATTAAGACTATACATTTTGGACTTTGAAGAAGACGTGCTGACAAACAGAGAGACGGGTAGCGAGAGAGAGCTTTCTAAACAAAACTCGTTTGTTCGTGAAAATCCCATTTCATACCGTTATTATAAGCTCTGTACTTTCCATCTTGTCTGAACTCAGACTACAAATCCAAGTGTCCACCGACCTAACATACAGAAAAGAAAAATAACACGATCTCCTAAATAATGTTTTAATATAGTAAAATTTGATCAGAATTACGGTTTAGAACTGCAACGTGAAACCATTAGACCAATAATTGGAGTACGGTAACGTATGCATTCTTTCCAGCAGATAGTTTGCCGTTTTCTCTTGTAAATTAATCAGGATTTATATCTCCGTCAATGCTTTTCTTCCCAAATAGTATTACATTTCAAGTTTGCTAACTAATAGTGGCAATAATGCCAAATGCATTTGTTTTATAATTTTATATTAAGTTGTATTAGATGTAATTATATATTCGTAGCTGAGTTATAGTTTTGTGATTACAATTCCTAGGCGAGGGAACATTCGGGTACACTTAAATTCCAGTAAACTACTTTTCTTAACGTTATCACAGAAATATTATACTGTATATTCACTAGTTACAAAACTGTTTAATAATAACCATGCAAGGTTCTAACCTCAGTTTTCAACAACAACTACTGACGAAGCAGATATTTATTTAATGTCCAATGTTACCTATCCTGCATTACCGGTCAAGGCGTTTAAAATTAATTGAAATTCCATTTAATGTAACTTTACTACCTTTCAAATTTTATTTAGGGGCAGTTTATACATCCTAGTTTTAGTGACAGATCACCGGAACAGATAAATTTAGTGACAAAACTATTAATAAATAAACAAAATTCAAATAACTGTTGTTATTTGTTTGAGTGTTTTGTCTAAGTTTATTGAGGTTGTCAAAACCTGCTTCTAAATCTGCAAAACTTATGTTTTTAGCTGTTTATATAATCCGCTCTGTACCCAAAGAATACAGGGAGAATCGTTTTGTAATTTGATGTATTTATGGATTAAAACAGAGTGGAATCGGACCTGATTACGTAATTGATATAAAATCAAAATTAGTATAAGAGAAGCATCTTCTTACTTATGTCAAACAGCCTTCGTTTGGACATATTTTATGGACTAAATATTGAAAGTTAAGTTACATTAATGTATGCTATCTGAATAATAATATCGGTGCTCAATTAAATCATTTCAAACAGTTTAAATTAAATATTAGACAAAAACGTAAAGTGTAGTTTTTAAAAGATAAATATTCTACAGTATAACTTTTACCTTTACTAATTTAGTTACTGAATTGTACACTAGAACTCTCTCCTGTCGAGGGTTTCATAACTCACTTTCTTATTGGACTCCATTATGGCTTTTATAAATAAAAAAAATGTTCGCATTTTATAATTTTATAATTTTCTTTTCGATACAGTACTGCACCTTCTCATCTATTAGGCACACGCTAAAGAAATATTAAATATTTAACTGTCTTGGTAGTATGTGTTTACCGACTCGGCTATTCCACGTAAAGGGTCAGAGTTTGATTTCCGAATCGGACGAGCTATTCACTAACAATTGTCTTAATATACACGGTGATAGTTATGAATGAAAATTTCAATATTCTGAGTCATCCATTTTTATAACTTAACTAGTGAACTATTTTTATAGTAATCATATTTTAAAGTATACCGTATTGTAGACTATTTGATTTAAATATTCCAAAGAAAATAACTTAATAGAAGTGGTTTCTTAATAAAAAGAGAGAATGCATTAGGTGAAAGACTTATGTCCTGTGCAGATATGGACAAAGGGCTCTATAAGCACAAAATCAGGTATATAACAGCTTATTATTTTAAACTTCTCTAATATGTTTATAGTGATACTGAGAAAAATACCTTATCTATATTTTATTATGAAACATAGTAAATCTTTTTTACATTCAAACAATAAAAATATCTATGGCGTAACGTGCACAGTAAAAATGAAATAATTATTCTATAAAGTACAGGAGAGTAATCAATGTCAACTATGCAATAAGTATGGAAAGTTATAGTTATACTAGTGTAACTAACCTATTAGCGTGACGGTAGTGGTTGGAACATTGCACAATGGTTAAGAAGGTAGTTATAGCTTTCATTTTTTCAATCCTAATCAGGAGTTAATAATTACAAAAAAATCTCAATGAAATATTTAAAAATCAAATGAAATACATTTAATTTTACTTTCCACTCATTTTTCAAAAAAACTGATTGTTTTAAATTCAATTATAAAAATTGTATTTTTGCTTCCCCTAAGAAATTATACAATTGCAGTTTAAATGTACAATGTAGGGCGAAACAGTTTCTATTTAGTTATAACGCGTTTACAATTAACAGGGTTTTTACAATGACGAAGATTATCTTGATAAACAAATAACTTTCGGGTATTTTGAGAGCTAAAGAAGAACTTGAGATTTATGTTTTTCTAAATCTTTTCAGTACTCTAAGCGTACAGAAAAAATCAGTTTACAATCATTTCTAACACATCGTCCAATCTTTATACTATCATTTCATACATATCTGATAAAAAGTGTAAAGATTTCTTGGAAAATTATTTACTTAAATCTGTCTGAGAGATATCACTCTGGCATTTAATAGCAGTGCAATTTTTAAAATAATTTAAAATAAGCGACTGCTAGTTGACAAGAATAAAAATAATATCTTCATAAAATTTAATTGTTTACACTTAATAAAACAATAACTGTATTATACAGAGTTTAGGAAAAATATGGTTTGTAGTTGTTGATTTCCGATTAGTTACTGAAACCATCACCATAGCTCTGAAGTTAACCTACACAGACATTCAGAACTATTTTTAATTTCGCCTGTTTGTTTCTTGTCGTAGTACAAACTTTGTTACTAAACATTTAGTCTCGTAAACTAAAGTACATTTTAATAAAAATATTTAAAAAACATAAAACGTAATTGAGAGTAACTTTGTACCTATTAGTTGAGAATAAAACAGATAATAATTATTTTTTATTATAAATATTAATTGGAAATGTACTACTCTATAAGTTATTAATGTTAAGAATCACGTAATATAAGATTACTATGTAGGCCTACAATGCTGCTTAATTATGTAACAAACAGCTTGTATTACTAAGTCCCTCATAGAGAGGCTGACGCTAAACTTCTAGACAAAACGTTGAGAGCCTCTTTGGGCATAACAAGTTGCAGGAACAACATTAAATCGCTACTAATGACGTCATGGAAACAGCAATATTTTAAATACAACTGTGGGATTCTTATCTTAGGTTAAGAACTTTTAACTCATTATAAAAGAGGTGGAAATAGTAGGTTTAGTTTTAAGAGCGTAAACGTTTTAAAATAAACAATTTCGTGTTTTTTTATTTTTCACAATTTAGTTTATAATAATTTTTTAGAAATTAAATTTTTGCTCTAATTTATAATTATTCAAAGTATTTGACATCCGATTTTAAGCGATAATTAATCACAGCAAAAACAATAAATCAGTCCCTAAATAATGGGCGTTTACCATTATAAGAATTTTAATCTGAAAGGACTTTACACGATGATTTTATTATCTAGTTTAGTTGTGATCTTTATGAAAACATAATTAAGGTATGTTTTGTGGTCAGACAGAAAAAAATTGATATTTGCTGTCTTGAACCTTTTCAGTACTCTAAGTGTACAGAAGGAATCAGTTTACAATCCTTTTCCATATAATTTACAAATGATTTAAGATCCGTTCATACATATTTGATAAACAGTGTAAAGATTACTAACAGAATAATTTACCTTAAGATGTATAAGAGATATTTTTTAGCATTTTACAGTAGGGTTAATATTTAAGTTTAATAGTAATGAGTGAATTCTAACTGACTAGGAATTAACGTTTATATCAACAATTAATATATCATAATCAACTAAAAACGATCGTACCTTTTGGGGTCAAAAAGAAAGAACTTGTGGTTTAGGGTTTAATTACTTAATAACATGATATAATAACAGTATTATACAAGTATGAAACTGAGATGAGAAGAATTTGCATATTACAACATTTCTTATTTTGTCATACGGATAAAAAGATGACTAGCTGAAACACCAGATGATATAATACTGTGAAATGTCATTCACATATCTAAGATACATACGCATGTAAATGTTGTCCTTACAGTTTGTGCCTGATAATAAAATCCTAGATGTTTGAGATGTAAGAGATAATACATAACATTGTTTTAGTATGATAATTTTATTATTAAGATTACCATAAAGACTGTTAAAAGCTGAGACGTCTATTTCACATGTAAAGAAATTTTTAACCTAAAATTATCCACATGTTTTGTATTAAAATTATTTTTCAAACATTTAGAAATCATTTGCGTTGTACTCAGGATTTTTAAATATTTATTTATTCAACAATTTTATAGTTTTCATCATGGTATCACCAATTTAAACGTTTCAACCGAACTGGTTAGCTAAATCTCATGGAGTGACAGCACTGTAATTGGACTGGATATTGCCTTTATAGAAATTAGTTTCGTGCAAATTTCAGGTCTATGGGTTTGGTCGTTCAATATATTTTGTGAAAGTTCAGACATGCATACATTATATTCGTCTAGATCTCAAGTGTTTTTAGATTTCCCTACGTAAACTAAACATTTTTCTATAAACGTTCTCGGAAAATCTAATATTACTAGTATCATCACACATACTACTTTTAGCCATAGGAAATGAAAATATACAATACTAATTAAAATTGGATTTTAAAAACAAACTTTTAACGGTTAAACGGTTTCGTAAAGTACGTCGAGGAACATCAGTTTAAAGGGCTGATAACGAAAGATAGTTCTCTGACAAAGCAGTTGTGGCCACACAGAGTAAATTACATTGAGTGCCCGGTTCTGACACTTTAAACACTTCCACTGCGGTACTTTTAGGTTTTTCCTTCTATTACGCTACACTCGACGTAGCATACTCCTTCAATATCATAAAATGACGAATCGTAAAAACAAATTTAAACTTTTTGTTAGTAAATTTACAATTAATTACCAAATAAAAGGTTCATTACCGCGGTGTCTATTTAACTTTGTCTTCTCCAATTCAGAAACCATTACCGCATCGCACTAACCATTATACCCATGCCAAAAATATGTATCAAAACATGTCACATATATATAAACACATATAACATGTATTATGGAATACAGTATGAGGAAGGAGAACTAAAGCTAAAATAAGGTTTTCCAAAAAAAGTGTTAGCTGTACATGTCGTTAAAATTTAATTAAATATATATATATATATATATATATATATATATTATATATATAATATATATATCCATATATATTTAAATTGCCAGTGATATTAGGATTATTACAATTACATAAACATTAATTTAACTCATCTCTTGTTATGATATTAATTTCCTACTCTTAGGCTAACATATGTAGGTGTATATAATGTTAAATGTAAGTAAGATGAACTGTTTCTTCTAAAATTTAACTTTCTTAAATCTGTAGAACTGTAGAAGGGAATATTGTGATCAGAAGTACTGTGATCTGATTCGGACAGAGAGAGTAAGATAGAGACACAGTGGGAAGGTAATAGACTCAGTGTGGTTCCTCACTCTGAGTTGGCAAGTCGCTTATGTTACGTTCTTTGGTTTGAAATCAGAAATAAAAGAAATAATAAAAAGTTGTGACTATAATACCCAACCCAGTAATTTATGATAATTTCGGGTGCCTATATAAATGTCTATTTAATAATACATAAAATAATATGGAGTATTACGGCATAGTTTTGAGCATTTTATAATCCATTAATATTGGGGAATAACATCAGTGAATTTATTTTAAAGTAAATTTATTAAAGTTCCTTATAGGAATCTTTTTGGAAATAAAATTTTCTTTTCTTACAGTAGTCATATTCTGATTTGTCTATTCTGTGGCGAAACTAGTGTGTATACTCAATACTATTACACCAATGCTCTTATTGAAACCTACATTAGTCAAATTTTTTCAAATTGTAAAACCATAGCATCAGCAAGTAACGGTGCACCTGTCATTCATTTATAAATCTTTCCTATTTATTAAATATTTTTCCCTTACCATATTCCACTGAAAAAAGCAATAACAATTGCAAATCTCAGTATAAAATTAAAAATCACAGACTATTCTAATGGTGTAAATAGTTTAAAGTATTATATAAAAAAGTAGTGAAAAAGATTTGCCTGAATATTATCATTTATAATGGTGCTTTTGTGTTGGCTCATGATAGTTAAATTAATTCATATGTTACGATTGGAATTTTAAGCGACTTTTTCAAAGTAGCGAAAGTAAAAACTATGAAATTATTTATAAAACTAGATTTTATTACTTTATTTTGAAATATAAAAACACGTTTAGTTGTTATCAGGGGCACTAGAGGACCTATTTCAATATATTTTATTTATTAATTAATTAAAGGACAACCCTATTAGTTTTTTTTTAAGGAGGAAACGATCCCCTTCTAAGCCTTATTCTACCCGTCCTCATCAGCCAATGGCCTGTGCGAGGATCTTATTAAACAGAATAAGGGGGAGAGTCGATACAGTACAAGGTCGATGGTACTAATAAAATGTGCAAGGGTCACAGACAGGATTTGAACCTGTGCTATCTCTAAATCAGACCCTTAGTCCAACGTCTTAGACCACTCGGCCATCGGCACTCCCAAATGTTCTTGCAGTGGTTTGAACATTACAGACTTGTTATGATAATAGTTTCAGACTATATTTAATTAGTCCTGTACATGATTTAATAATTACAAACAAACTGTTTGAAAATTAAGTGAAACAATATTGAATTCTCAACCACTAACCCGTTTTTAAATAATTGATTGCTTATTTGATAACTTTTTAATTTAGTGAATTTTTTGCCCTAAATAACTTTATAATTCAATTTTAAATGCACCGTATTGTAGATTACTTGATTTAGATACATCAAAGCTAAAACAGAACAAATCTACGTGGGTCATATTAGATGCAGATATACTAATAAGCAATAACATGGCATAGCGAATAGTGTGCCTGGATTCTTTATCTAAATTATGATAATTTATCACGGTACTCTAAGGCGGGCAATGGAATATGTTTATGTCTTTAGTATATATGTGTAAGGTTAATCTGATAACAAGAACCGGTGTAATCATAGTAGTAGTCGTAACGCAAGGGAAGGTATCCAGAAAGTAAGAAACAGGTGAAACATAGACATCAGATTATATATTAAATCCATGGAAACAGCAAAGTACAATTATTTGAAAGTGTTCGATAAATTCAAAAGTGTTTATTTAGAAAATTCTTTGAACTCCTACTACGCTGGGTTGGGAATGTAAGTCTAGGGACAGGTGCAACGACAAATCTTGATAAAAGCAAGGACATTTGTTACAGTTCAGTTTAACGTTCAAAGTCGTTCAACACGCAGAAACGCGTCAGGAAATCTTCACCAGGAGTACGAGGCCGAAGACGAGAATCGAGACAAGGACTTATAGATGAGTTACTTTGATTATTTTTAAATCATAGTTTTGGCTCTAACTATTCTTACCTAAAGCAGTTTACATGCTAGTTTTAGATATTTATTAATTACATTAAACAAGAGTAAAACAGTTTAATTAAAGCATAAAGCGTTTACAATTAATATAATTTTAATCTTTTAAGGATTTTGGAATAATCTATTCATTTCGCAACGATTATTATAATCAAATATTAACGTTAGTATGTTTGTGTACAAAAATAAAAAAACAAAACCTGTATCTTTGGGTTACGAATCCTTTAGTGTTTAAGTGTACAGAAATCATAATTTTAGAATGTGTTTCTAAAACTTTAAAAATAATTTAAGATCCCTTAATAAATATTTGATAAGTAGTGTAAAGATTATTTAAATAATTATTTTCTTAAAGGTGTCTAAGAGTCATCTTTCTGGAATTATGTAATAGGGTGAATATTTAAAAAAACATTAAAATTAGTGAATCCTGGTTGACTTAGGATTGAAGTTCGTAACTTAATTACATTTAATTGTTAAATTCAACAAGTATAAAAACGGTATTGTGAAGCTTTTAAGAAAAATATGGTTTTTATCTTTTAATTTATTCTAGTAGTTGCTGAGATTACAACTAGAGCACTCGTCCATTTCACAAGAGAAACGATAAGGAAGTGATACAGTGATAGAAACAACTTATTGTATTACATATTCATATTTAAATATTACATTTCTACTATAAATAAAATATTTTGTTCAAATAACTGTTTCATAGCAAAATATAATAAACCGTTCTTAAGAATATTTCAGAGGATATATTCGTATTAAATAATTATAAGTAAAGTATCTTCGTTTAGTTTTTGTGAGTACAGTGAAGCTTTGTTTGGATAAATTATTAATAATTGATAATTTTCCAAGATAAAAAAAATTCTGTCATAAATCAATTAATAAAAGTACAACAATAAAATATCATAGGCTATTTTAACTTAAAAATTAAAAAAAAACACGTAAAATAAAATATTTTTCTAATAGTCCCGTAAATTGAATCGTACACATATTATTAAGTGTTGAAAATTATAACATAGTTTTAAAATTTAGTTTTTTGAAATAAAGTATTATAATCTTTCATTTAAGCTTACAAATAGACGTAGAACTTTCAGTCTGAGTTAGAGATAGCGCAGGTTCTAATCCTGCCGGTGACCGTTGCACTTTTAAACACTACCAAATACCTTTTACTGTAACGACTCTCCCCCTTACGCCGTTTGACAAAATCATCGCACAGGCCAGTGGACCATGAGGACGGGCAGAATAAGGCTTAAATGGGATCGGCTTCTCCCTTTAAAAAAATTTAAAAAAATACACAAATACTGAATCGTTAAAATACGATTTCTATTTAGTTGAAAGAACTTTTATTAGTTGAAAGTGTCTGTTCAATTGAATCTATTGTCTTATTTTATTACAGCGTTGTTTTATGACAGTGCAACAACGCTTTATTAAATGAAATACGACTTTGAATTTGTTTACATTTAAAGTGTTAAACCATATAGGAAATTGCATAGTAAAAACTCTTCTTATTTTAACCTTTTCTCGCAAACTACTCAGGCTAAGCATTGAATAAGAAAAAAAACACTCATACAAAAAATAAGTTTTAGTATAAATGTACTACTTTTATTGTGCATGTTAGCTCGGCCAGTGCTGTAAAACTGATATAAAAGTGAAAATTAATATCTAACTTTTACTAAAATTATACAGCATGTTTTAAAAACAAGACCTAGTTTTTTTTTACGGAAGTAGAGTTCTCAAACCTGTAAACCTACATTTATTTTCTTTCTCGGGCAACAAGACGTAACCAACTATGAAATTAAAAATAATAAGACAATAAGTAAATTAAAGTTACCATAAACATACACTTCGTGGTCGTGGCAAATAGGAAAACTCAATATTGGTACCGGGAATGTATTTTAATTGAACAGTTTTTTGCAAAGTGTAAAGATTTCTGTAGGTTTTTTCTAAAAATTAAATTGTGTCGTAGCAACACAGTGATTTTAATTTGATAGAACCACACAACGTGGTTGTTACTAATATTCCTTGATCTTTAAATTTAAGAATGAAATATATTTCAAGATATCTTAGTACATTATACATTTAATTTTTAATAGTTAGTTTTCAATATATTTATAATTTCCTCTATTCAAGAATAATTCATACCACATCCTGAACCTATACATCCACACGTAAACACTTAAGCCGTTTTAATTTGAGCCTTGTTCCAAAATTTTCCAAATTTTTTACTTTAAATACCTATTCTCTTGGAGTGGTCGCAAATATTTATAATTTACCCATCTTCAAGGAAACGTGCCTTAAATTTTTATGAAATTAAAAAGTGTTTTTCTATACAAAATGTAATAGGACTCTCTTAAGTAATTTACTTAAAAGTTTTACTATAAAGTAATATTATGGTAGTTGTTTTGAGTTGTTTCAGTGTTTTAAAAAGGTAATAAAATGTTATGAAAAATACAATAATTTCCTGAATTTGAGTTAAAACATAAGGATTACAAAACATTAATAAATATTTTAGTACTGCTAAACACATAGAGAATGATGGGTTGAGTAAATCTTCGAGATAAGCGCAAACTTTACCAAAATATTTATGAAGTGGTTTTTGTTTCGTTGGGTTTAACAACGTTTCCACTACTTTGTCACGTGATACGCTTTTACACGGTTACACTTAGTTGCGGTCTTTTATGCTAGAGTGTTAGGGTTAATTTGACAAGAAACTGCCGTGTCTAAGCAAAAATTAATTTAAAGTAAGGTGCGACATTGAAAATGTGTGTGACAATGTAACATATTAATAAAACATGATGTTTAAAAAAATATTTTCCTTTTTATTTGAATACAGAGTCAGGTAATTTATTTTCATTACTTGTACTTGCTATTTTTAATAACTTTTATTTTTATATAACAAAGAAAATACTCGTATGAAATTGTGTATTTGGGATCAGGAGTAACTGAAAATGTAAAAACGAGAAAGGTGATAGGATTCCGGAAAATGTCTCCTTTAAGGATGTATACTCAAAACTATTATAAAATCAATGTATAAAATGCTATTACATTTAAGAAAACACAGTTTTAATCATTATGTCCTTAACAGGACATTAACCTTAGTAAATTGAAAAATCACATGCTAAGTTAATTAGTACGATTACTTTTAAGAGTACATTTCCCACTACACGATATTCATGTAAAATGTGTATCGCTATTTATATAATATTTTACGGAAGTTAATAAATTATATAAAATTAATTCTCATCTTCTATGGCCTTAAAAATGTAATATATACAAGAATTTAATAAAATTTTTTATAATAAAACCTTTTAATTTACCATAAATAAGAGATAAGAACTGTCTTATACTATAAATTAATATAACAAATATGAATATAAATACATTGTTTGAGCCTAGGAAATTAAAAAATCATTGCACTGTTTTGGACATGTCTGTTTTTGCTATACATTATATTAGATATAGCCATGTTGCAGTTGTAAATAATTTTTATTGTATACCTGTACATATCGTGAACACTATATTTTACAATAAATGTAATTTAATTTGACTTTAATTTTATTGAGCAAATCTGATGTTGTAATATATTTATACTAAAGTTCGGCTAACAGATTTAGATATTTTTACACTGTGATAATTGAAGTAATATTATCATTACTTTTGGACATGCATTGATCAGAAGTACAGTTTTCACACAGAGAGAATGAGATGGAGACACAGTGGGAAAGTGTTATCCTCTGTGGGGTTCCTCGCTTTGAGTTGTGTAAGTTTTTGTAGTTTGGTTTAGTTTAAGATTAAGGTTGTGACATATTATGAACAAGGGTTGCTGTGAGAGGATTTAATAATAGGTTAGATTGGCAGTACAATACCCTCAAATGAACTAACACATATTTTATTTGTGACATCTCATTAAATTGATTAAAAATTTTATTTAACAATTGATTGGGTCAACCAATATATATAGCACAAATGTTAATACCTTAATACTTTGAAGACATATTTCATATTAATTTACTAATTACAATTTATTTTAAATTTAATTCATTATTACATTTACTAGTAAATTTTGTAGTGTTGCAATAATTATGAGTTCATGGACTAACGTGAGAAACATTCTTTTAAATAGCTAAACATTTACATGAATTCACATTTTCGAAATTGTGAACATTTAAATAGATATGGAATTGAAAATGATTAATGAACTCTAAAATATACTAAGTTCTTAAAATTACTTACATTTTATTCCACTTCACTTCACACTTATTACGCCTAGAGATATTTTTTCCGCACACGAACACCAACACCAGCACTCTCGAACTTCAGTTTTCGAATTCCCGTCCTCGACTTCCTCCTCTTCTCCTTGTTCTTCAGTTTTGATGTTGTTCTCCCACCAGCTCATGACCAAATCTCTATGCCAAAATTTCTATGACAAATCTCTCCATCATAATTGGTGAGTACCAATTTTTTCATATCAGCATGGCTGCCCCTTACATCGTCACACGGTTTTTTTATATATAAGCATCTCCGCTGCTAAACAAGCATTTCCTGTTTGTTCATCATCGGTGTCTGGGCGGATGTGCGTATCCTCTTACATCCGGAGGATGTTTGTCTCAAATTGTAATACAAGACTTCCTTTCCAGCAACTATCTGTACATTGATTCTATGAATTTTATATTACTAATAATTACATATGTCTTACACTATC